>NC_057693.1:5979094-5999771 GCF_014466175.1 Vespula pensylvanica
AAAAAAAAAAAGAAAGAAAGAAAGATTCCTTCGTTTATTTTCACAAATTATATTTAATATATCTCGTCTAAGTTTATTAGATTTTTATTCGAACGAACGATCTAACGTGACTAATTCTAATGATACGTATATATGAAATTCAACTGATACTGGAATAAAATGATTAAAAAAAACAGAAAAAGAAAACGACAAAAAAAAAAAAGAAAAAAAGAAAAAGAGAAAGAGAGAGAGAGAGAGAGAAAGAGAGCAGACAAGATAGAAAGAAAATAGAAATTCAATGCTACGAATAATTTCTACGTCCTGTCGTTGCGTTGGTTTCTAACGAGCTTGCGCTTAGAAAATCGTTCGTCGTCGGTAATTAATTATTAAAACGGCAATGCCGGAGACGGCTCGTTCTCTGTCTTTTCATTCGCGTGTTCCGACAACGACGACGTTGTAAAAAAAAGAAAAAGAGAGAGAGAGAGAGAGAGAGAGAGAGAGAGAGAGAGAGAGAGAGAGAGAGAGTAAGAAAAGAAAAAAGAAGAAAAATAGAGGAAAGAAGAGAGGAAAGAGGAGGGAAAGAGCGGAGCAACGATCCATCGTGGAGGGTTCCAACTTCTTCGTAAAACCTTTCACCGGGTACGCACGCACGCACGCACGCACGCACGCACGTACATACACACGTACGTTTTGTAAGAACGCACGTAGATACGCATGCATGTACGCACACACGAAAGAAATTCTCTTTCTCTCTTTTTTCTTTAAACCTTGGCTACTAACACGCGTACATGAACAGACTCGCTATACAACGAGACGTGAATCTTCGATCAAGCGTTTCGTTTTATTCTCTCTCACAATACTTAATTTATTATTGTTGTTATTGTTATCATTGTTATTATTATTATCATCATTATTATTATTATTATTATTACTATTATTATTATTATTGTTGTTGTTGTTGTTGTTGTTGTTATTGTTGTTATTATTATTTCGATATATCTTGCTATCCTCTTTCACAGTTCATTTTAATTGTTCCTCCCTATTTTGGGACTTACTCCATTAAAATATGTATGCATAATCATAAAAAGAAAAAAGAAAAAATATTTCTCTCTCTCTCTCTCTCTCTCTCTCTTTCTCTCTCTCCCCTTTCGTCCTTGTCACTTTTTGAAACTTAATCAAAAACGATCGAGACTAATTAGTGATTTAATCGAGTACGCGGATCCCTCTCGAGACACACATACACATACACGCGCACATAAAGAGAGGGAGAGAGACAAGATATTGAATTTTATTATCGAAGGACGAAATCTCTCGATCGTATGCCGATCGATATCATCGATCGCGAGTCGGTGTGCTTTGATCCTCTCCTCGTAACCTTTAACCGTAAGAATATTATTCATATATGTGCTTACGTACATACATGTGTGTATGTGTGTGTATGTATGTATATACATTATACGTTTGCTCGCACAAGATGCACACGTTTAACGTCGAGAAACGATGATCGAAATAGATGATCGATTGCTGAACTCTACCATGCAACCTCCTATGCAAATTAATTTATTATCATCCTCGAGTGAACTCTCGATTAATCGACGTGTTAAAACTTTTATTATATTTTCAATAATTCACTCTAATTAATTATATCCCGTATCAAACGATTGATTCAATAATTTTTAATATAAATTTTACGTTTTAAAGTACGAGCAAAAAACTTGACGAAAATTTGAAAATAACCCCTTTGGAAATTCTATACAATAATAAAATGTATTCGAATGAATTATGAAATATGTATAAAATTATACGATAAATAAATGTAAATATATATATATATATATATATAATACTTGTTTTTTTAATTTTCTTTATATATAAAATTTTATCAGAATCGTATCTAATTTATTCTTTAAACGTTCGTGAATCGATTTCAACGTTTGTACGTATATATATTATACCCTTGAAAATTCGTCGGACATCGATCGTCCTGTTCGTATTCGAAACGCGCACGCTCGAAACATTTCGCAAAGGCGAAGCTACCGTACGTGGGATCGGGCAAAGCCGAATATTTCAAAGATTCCAATAACATCTCGGCGCCCTGATCGAGCCAGGAATGCAAGTACGTGGGCCACGAAGCGAACGAGGAGACCGAGTGCATATAGTCAGCTCGCGTGCCAGTCTTCGAATGTAAGCAAAGTTCAAACAAACGCGCGTTTGCGTCTGCGCAACATATACATACACTTTTCTATCCTTGTTTCATCAAGAATTTATTTTTACTCGAGAATCTCTTCGAATTTTCAATCAGTGCGTTAAAAATGTCAACACGTGCGCGTGTCTCTCTTTCTCTCTCTCTCTCTCTTTTTCATTCTTAATACTAAAATAATTTTCTCTTTTCTTACCTTAAACGAACACATCGTAATATCTCAAATTGTTAATATCGAACTAGAAAATAATATAAATTCCTACGTTAAAAATGTTCTAAAACTTTCTCCTCCGTTAGAATTTCGAACGACGACAACTTGGTAAAATTTAATTAATAATACATTATAAAATTTTTATAAACCACCAATGTTAAAATTGTCGAAAGTTTTATGATGCCCTTCCGCTAAAATTCCATTATCAAAATTTTAACATAAATTATTCGAAATACGCATTGCACGTGTATACATAATATTAAATAATTAAATAATTCTATCGTCCTTCAAATTTACTATCGGTTTTACTATCTCGTTATTGTTCTCGACAAAAGAAAAAAAAAAAAAAAAAAAAAAAGGAAAAGAAAAAGAAAAATCTTTTGAAGAAAGGGTGGATCCATCGTCACGTTTCTCTCGCACGTGTAACTCATAAGGCCTAGGCCTTATGCGTAGCCCTGTTTTACGCACAGCCGGTCTGTCCCCGAACGCACACACTCGTAAAAAATCATATCTAACAGCATCCGGTCGTCATCGTCCTACTCTCTCTCTCTTCTTCTCTATACAAACCAGCTACCATACCATTGCTACCATCCCAACGGTATAATATAGAGATTAGAACACGCACGCTCGACGATGACTCTACAGAAGAGTTATCTTCGCATGAAATTACCAAACGAGACGCGAACGATCAGCGTAACAGGACCATCAAAGTCGTTCTCTCTCTCTCTCTCTCTCTCTCTCTCTCTCTCTCTCTCTCTCTCTCTCTCTCTCTCTCTCTCATTCCGTCTATCTCACTATCTTCACTCAATTACTATGAACGAACAGGGGTAGGTAGCAAAGGGGTATGGAAGAGGGGAAGAGAAATTTTATTTGCCAGAAGATGAGGGCGACACTCGCGTTACTCTCTTCGATCGAATACAGGATCGGCCAAAAGTTCTTAGACTTTAAAATATCGATTAATCTTAGTTACTTAGTTACTTGTCGAGAATATGTTTTACACGATAATTTTTATACGATAATTTTTTTACGATAAATTTTCCGATTACAGAAGATTATAAAAAGAGAGGAGAAAGAGAGCTTAGAAGGAGCGTTAGAATTTTTTTGTTTTTTTTTTTTTTTTTTTTTACGATCTGAAGATGATGACGAAGAAAAGGAAGAAGAAAATTAAAAAAAAAAACAGTAGCCTCGATAAAGGATCGATCTATTCGTTAAAATAATCTGGGAACTTCGTCCTATGTGTAGATCTACGATCGACGATATGATTGTAATTTTTCTTTTTTTTTTTTCTTCTTCTTCTTTTTATTTAGCATCAGTGATAGATTTAGCAAGGTGATAGATTTTTTTTTCGAAGATGATAAGACGTTCGTTTTAACCCTTCCAAAAGATGTTTCAATCATTCTTATCTATGAATAAAGAAAAGAAGAGAGATAGAGAGAGAGAGAGAGAGAAGAAGTAGAAAAAAAAGATTAGATAATAAATCTTGTCGAGCAATCGAGAGAGAACGGAAGTGACCGCAAAAAATGTCCTCTTATCGTTTTCGTTTGCTTCGAAAAAAAAAATCGAGAGGTCGTATACATACATAGATATCTAAATATACTTTTTATACCTATATATAGCCACGAGAAAGAAACGTTTGAATGAAAATAATCGATTTGAACGATCGAGCGAAGTTAAAGAAAAAAAAAAGAAAAAAAAAAAGAAAAGAAGGAAAAAGAGAAAAGAAAAGAAAAAAAAAAAAAGCAGCCAGAGAAAAAATACAAAAATACAAATCGTATATACGTACTTATCTAAGAACATACGCGGAATAAGAAATTAGATATTCTTTTCTTCTGACAGAAAATCGATTAGGAAGACGATCACGTAGGGTTTAGGTGCTGCCTGCCACGCGACGTGATTTAAAAACTCTTTGTGATAACGTTTAATTCATTCTCTTTGATCGAAGGGAATAAAAAGGATGAATCAAGGGATAAAATAGAAGTGTCATTGTACAAATGGTTATTGTTGTAACAACTGTGCTTTGAGAATCACTGGTAAGAAAAGAGGAAGATGAGAGAAAAAGAGAGAAAGAACAAAAGAGAGAAAGAGAGAGAGAGAGAGAGAGAGAAGTGGCGCATATGTTAATATGCCCGACAGATGAGTCGACCGGCAGCAGGATGTCACATTACGTGGCCTATGACCCTCTCGAAACGTCTCTTCCAGCTACTACTACTACTACTATTATTACTGCTACTACGAAAAAGAGAGAGAGAGAGAGAGAGAGAGAGAGAGAGAGAGAGAGAAATACTCTTAATGAAAATGGTCGTTGCACATTCTACATTATAAATTGGTCCTTGTTAAAACCATTCCGCTGTCTTCTCTATCTCACTCTCTCTTTTTCTTTCTCTTTCTCTCTCTCTCTCTCTCTCTCTCTCTCTCTCTCTCTCTCTCTCTCTCTCTCTCTCTGTATTTATCTATCTATCTCTCAACACTTTTCAACAACACAATTATTTTTATCTTTCATTTTAATTCCTCTTTGCTATCATATTTCTTAATACAACAAGAACGGACCAAAAGCTCCTAAGTGAATTTTTCTCAAATCGATAAATCCTCTTCGATTCAAGAACTACTCTTAATATCTCTGTACTGTTTTACAACGTGGAATGAAAAAAAAGGAGAGAAAGAAATTTGTCTTAAAAAAAAAAAAAAAAAGAACAAACGAATAAAAAGAAAATATTTCGAAAAAAATCGATCGACGTTTAAACTTCGTACACGGAGAACTTTCGTATGGCAGACCTTTAAGAATTTTAACGATCCTTGGAAAAAGAAATAAAAATGAAACATAAAAGAGAGAGAGAGAGAGAGAGAGAGAGAAAGAAAGAGAAAAGCAACAAGTGTGGTTTACATGGAACGAAACGGAAACATTATTACAGATTTTGTTTCTGCAAAACTCGAGGAACAGTGTAATGCGTCGAAATAGAAATGAAATTTAATAGCACGATCGTTTAACGTTAAGAATCTTATCTCTGTAAGGTTCGTTGTAACGAAACTGAGAGGCCGTTATCGTTAACTTAATTGACCGAACGTTATAATCGACATTCGCCCTGAAACGACAGGCCATTCGTAAAACGAGCTCTCGAGTATTATGCGTTTCGTTCTCTCTCTCTCTCTCTCTCTCTCTCTCTCTCTCTCTCTCTCTCTCTCTCTCTGTCTTTCTCTCTCTATCTCTCTCGTTTTACTCTATCGATTCTATCGGACCGTTATTTTGCCACGACGTGACAGCGCCTTTATAAGAAGAAAAGAACTATGGCCATACATGTGAACTACGATTAGAAATATACCGGATTAAATGGAAAATATATTATAGAGGGTGGCACGTATACATAATTATTATGTGTTACAAATTGTTCTCCGTTTCGATATAATCGAGAAAAAAAAAAGAAAGAGAAGAAAAGAAAAAAACTTTTTCAAAACGCGAAAAGTCGACTTTCTACTTCCTTTCATTCGCATTTAATTATCAAAAAGAAAGGGGAATAATAAGATTGAACAAAAAAAAAAAAAAAAAAAAGAAAGGGGGCAATGTAACGTTTCATCGTTTATAATTTCAATCGTAGTCCGTTCTTACTTACGAATTAAAACGCGAATTCTTTTCTTTCTTGAAGAAAAAAAAAAAAAGGAAAGAGAAATCCAAAAAAAGATAAAAAGAAGAAGAAGAAAAAATTACACATTAGTTTTTATACCGGAAGGACTTTTTTTTTTTTTTTTTTTCATAACATTCATTTATGAGGGTCAATCAGATGCAGAAGAAGGAACGAAAAGAAAGAAAGAAAAAAAAAAAAAGAAAAGAAAAGAAAACAAGAAGAAGAAAAAAGAAGAATTCATTATCGATAATCACAATTGGTTTTGATTTGTAACGTTCCGGTTGTGTCACCCTGTATAATCTTATTATATATATATACATATATATCATTTGTCAGGAGGGACGAATAAGTTGAAAGACACGAAAGCGATAGGATAGTACGAAAAGGAACATGAACGTACATTAATTACGAGTAGCACCGCGATATCTCCTTCCTCTCCGCTGCCATAATTGCTCTCAATTGCTTAATGGTCGCTTAACGTCGATTACTTGCTCTCCGATACCCGATGAAAAAGAGAGACAGAGACAGAGACAGGGAAAGAGTGAGATAGAGAAAGAGAGAGAGAGAGAGAGAGAGATAAATAGAGAAAGACAGATGAGAGGGGAAGAGAAAAGTTTGCTTTCGTCCGACTGAATTATCGTTCCTTTATCTCGAGCGTCAGGTAAATTAATAGCTAACGAATTCCAGAACGACATGGGCGATAGCAATAAGCGTTTCCTAGTCATTCGCTATAAGGCAACATAGAATATTGAATGATATGCGAGGATGAAAAAAAGCAAGAGAAAAAGAAACAAACAAAAAAGAAGAAAAAAAAAAAAGATAAAACATGCTAGAAGTGGACACCTTTCGATCGCGATTCGCTCTTTATCTCGATCTTTTATTCTATTATCTTGAAACTATTAATCAAATAGTCCTCGAATTGTCCTCTCGTGTCTCCGTTATTTTCTAAATCGGAAACTAGGAGACTAAGTTGTATATACATATATATATATATGATATTAACTAGTAGATAAGTTTGTGTGCGTTTAGATTTTTTGTATGAAATTTATGAATTCATGAATTTTTCTTTTTTCTTTTTTTTTTTTTACATGTAATGAAATGACCAAACGTATTATACGAATTAGTAGAATTGAAATAAAATTTCTACGTATTTATATAATTTATCCTACATCGAGTATATAACAAATTAAACTCTCCGATCTTATTAAAAACTATAATACGATAATTTAGCCGATCGGCGCCGGAAAGAAAAAGTCAAAAGTCGCATTGAGACTTAAATCGTCTAAAAAAAAAAAAAGAAGAAAAAAAACAGAGAGAGAGAGAGAGAGAGAGAGCAAGAGATAGACAAAAAAAACCATCGCCCTAAAACAAACGAATTTTTTTTTCGCACGAGATCATTCACCTCGAACGAGAAACGACACGAGTCGTCGCATCTCGTCTCTCTTTCTCTCTCTCTATCTCTCTTTATCGCTCGTTTTCAACCAAAATGCCGTGTACTTTCCATGGCTAATCCGTCTCGACGCTCGTTTGAAGCCAGACTTGTCACGTTTCAACAATTCGGAAGTGTAACAAAGACCTTCTCTTGCTACTTTTTTCTTTCTCTCCGTTTCCTGTCTATCTCTTTTTCTCTCTCTCTTTTCCTTAATATTTCTGCTATCAAAAAATATACCGACACCCACGATTGTCGAAAAAATTTAATAGAGCATCTAGTACCTCAAATCTATTTACAAAATAAAATATACCTTTGCCATAATTAATTAATTAATTAATTAATTAAGTAAATCAACAAATTTGTTGCTTTGGACTTTACGAAAGTATCGATTACGATCGTGATAATCGATTAATTAATAAATCGAATAATCATTCCAAACAATTATTTATCGCCATTTTTTTTTTCCTTTTAACTAACACCTAAAGATTACGATTATCTGAAATGATTTATTCATTAAATTAATTAATCAATCCGAAAACAAAATCTCTTTATTTTTTCTTATCGACGTTTACTTTAATTGACACATAAATATTATAATTATCCAATATAATTAATGAAATAATTTCAAAACAATTAATAATCATTGATATAGATTGTTTTCTTTGACTATACAACATCGTCGATTACAATTATCTAACATGATTAATTAATTAAATAATTAATTACATGATAAATTTCAAAATAATTATGAAAATAATATTGATATCTAGTTCTTTTTTTTTTCAAAAGTTTAAAAGTATTGTCTTGCAACGAATGAGACAGAGACAGAGACAGAGAGATCAAGAAATAACACGAAAAGAAGTCGTAATACAAAGCGTCGTTTTCAGTAGCACGACAGCATGATTCCGTTGTTGGCATTAAAACGCGATGGAAATAAATGCCATGCCATGGTTAGAATATATCCTTCGGAAGATCGGCCTGGCGCCCACACGATTTCTCTTCGTCTATTTTCGTCCTCTTGTTTTTCCAGTACAACCCCTGCCACGTCGAGAGAAAACTGTCTAAGGGAGACAGAGTAAAAGAGAGAGAAAGAGAGAACGAGAGAAAGAAAGAGTAAGAGTGAGAGTGAGAATGAGAGTGAGAGTAAGACTGAGAGAGAGAGAGAGAGAGAAAGAGAAAGTAAGTATATTTATAGGACTGGTGGATGAGAAAAGGACCGGATGGAAGGACGCGAACGTTTAATTCGATCTTAGGGATCATAAAAATAACTAGACGCATTCTTCGTATTCCCGTTCCGTAGAACTCGTGAAAGAAGAAAAAAAAAGTAAATAAATAAATAAATAAATGAAAGAAAGGAAAAAGAAATGAAGAGATAACGAAAAATTTCTAATAAACGATTTAAGGACGATTTAATTTTTTCTATAATCGGATAAGATATAATCGCTCGTATGTCGTATATTAAAAATGTTTGCATCAGTTTGACATCGTCAACTACGATGTTCCTCTTATCGAATGTATTAATTAATTATTAATTGTACTTCTTTCCTTAGGTCGAATATAAAATGAAAAATATGAAAAAAAAAAAAACAAAAAAAAAAGAGAGAGAAAAGATATTTCTTCTCGATAAACTTCGATCGAATCGTATTAATTCTTTTGCTACATATGTTATGTTTGTTTTCGTAAAGTTTCAAAGTTCTCGACGCAATTGTATGTGACCATTGAAAACACGAGGAATGAAAAGATCTAAAAAACAAATTAAAAAATAAGAAATAAAAAAAAAACAGAAAACAACAAGAAAATCCTTACTCCAATCAATCGAATTGCATTATTTTTGTGGTATATATAAAATTCTTCTATTTTCTGCAGTTCGATTGATGCATAATTAATTTTTTTTTTTTTTTTTTTTTTTTTTTTTTTTTTTGAAAATACGAGAGTAGGAATTTACTCGACGACAGTAAAAGAACGATACGACGATATGAAAATAATATCTTATTACATGAAAGGGAATAAAGCGTAGCGAGAAGGAACGAGAGTGAAATCCCTTTATTTTCATTTCCTTCCGCAAACAAACAAGTTCCTTGGACTGTTAACTCCGCTGCGAAGCGATTCGAATAATTCGAGGAATTTTCTACTTCGTACCGTACATAAATAATACAGACATGCACGCATGCGTATAGCGAAGTACGTAAGTACCAAACTATGTATAAAAATCAATGATTTAGATCATTGAGAAGATCATTGTTTCTTCAACGAAATTAAATTTATTTCTAAAATCTTAACCCTCTGATATCTTCATATATATATATATATATATATATATAATATATAACATATATATATAAAGAAAAAAAAAAAGAAAACAATTAGAATTAATTCGATGATAAACTCGCGTAGAATTAAACGAAATTAAATCAATTTGCGTAATTAAACTCGAACTAATGTATCTTCACGCAAGATAAATAGATAAATAAATAGATAGATTGATAGAAAGAACGAGAGAGAGAGAGAGAGAGAGAGAGAGAGAGAGAGAGAGAGAGAGAGAGAGAGAGAGAGAACACGAAGTACATATTTTAAGTATTTTAATTTGTAATTTCTCCAAAGAATTAAACGATCGCAGTTTACATTACGTATCGTCTAGAATAATAATAATAAATAAGTTCTCGACCTCGATGGAGTCACCATAAATTCTAATTCCTTACTGTGAAGTCTTTCTCGTGTAGAGAAGAAATTGTGAAGGGGAGAAGAGAGGGGAACGGGGGAGGTAGGGGGAATGGGGTGAGAAAGAGAGAAAGAGAGAAAGAGAGAGAGAGAGAGAGAGAGAGAAAGAGAGATTGGGTTCAAGCAAGAAGATGGTGACAATTGCTGTTAATTAATCGAGAACGAAGGAGCCACGCTCGGTTAGTATTACTCTGATAATAATTCTTTCGTGGAATTAACTTCGTGTCTGAATCTCGCGAAGATCATTTTTCTTTTTTCTATCCACACGTAAAAAGGAACACAAGACACGTAAAATATACATATTGATATTGAGTCGAAACGAGACTAACTCTTAACGAGACCTCGTCTTTAAAAAAATTTCCATCAATTTCTTGAAAAAAAAAAAAAAAAAGAAAAGAAAGAAATCGTTTTCTAAGTTCGAATTTATTTACCAATTACCATCCTCTCGATCCAATATCAACGAAGAGATTCTTTACTGCTTCTGTTTTCTATAAAGAAAAGAAAGAAAAAAGAAAAAACTCTCGCTATTTACGATTCCTTCGGTTCAGAAAGAAATGTTCCGTTCTTTTTTCTTTTTTTTTTTTTTTCTTTCTTAATTTTGTGTTCAAAGAACACAATTATACACAGTCATACAAAGAACACAAAATTAAATAATAAAAAAAAAATCTAACATTTGTCATCTCGATCTCTCATACTGCGATAATTAATTAAAAGATATTTCGAGTTAAGTCACAAAAATAAATTTCATGTATCGACGATAAATACTATTTGCTTGAGTATGTGGATATATTCTATTATAAAGATACGTATACTTTTTTTTGTCTTTTGTATGCGTATACATATATATATATATATATATATGTGTATATATAATGTATATATACGTATATAAGTATATAATACTTTACTATCTTTTAGCTTTCGATCTCGTTACACAATGTACTCGAATAGCTCACCTTAAAGATCTCTCGCGAATCTGATTGAAACCAACTAAGAGAAGAAATAGAAATGAAAGAAATGTTAGCGAAACGAGCGACCGTTCGAAAATCGCCTTAGGTATCAATGTTACGGTATTATATATCTACTACTATATACTATCGCTAGAGCAACAACAACACCATCACCATCACCATCACCATCACCAGCACCAGCACCATCGGTGCCGCTGGCAATGCATTTTAAAAGATATCGTCGGACGATTCTCTTATAAGGAGTGAATATCGAGGCGCCTGGTATTTGTCATTTCCGACAGGAAAGCACAATTTACACACACATATATACACACATACATGTACACGTATTTATTTCTTTTT
The DNA here is from genome assembly GCF_014466175.1 of Vespula pensylvanica. NCBI lineage: Eukaryota > Metazoa > Arthropoda > Insecta > Hymenoptera > Vespidae > Vespula > Vespula pensylvanica. Next base: position 5,990,565 of record NC_057693.1, read on the forward strand.
TTTTTTCTTCAGCTTCCCCCTCTCTCTTTCGCTTTATCTCTCTTTATCTTTCTTTGTCTGTTTCTCTCTAATAAAATCTCGATCGAATATATATATATATATATATATATATATATAAAATCGAATAATGTGTATATATATATATATATATACACATACAACATATACAATATATATGTATGTACGTTTTTTCGATCTCTTTGATATCAGCATCCCCCTTCACTCTTCTCTTCTCCCTCGTTTAACACCAGTCTCAAATGTAAAATCGAGTTTAAACCATTTCCCATTTCGATCAATGAAAATTTATGTCGAACGTCTGTAGATACTCTTATAAGAAACGAACGTAAGTAACTACGTACGAATGTATGAACGAATGCGTGACTTTAGTTTAGGTACGTCGTTATTCCTGATCTCGTTTAGATTCTAATGACTTATTTTCAATGATACAAGCGAGAAAACTACTACAGGATTACGACTACTCTTAAACACCGAACGATTTTCCTATCGGCAAGCATAAATAAGAATCTTTTGTATTTATTTTTGTTGAAACATAGAAAGTTTCAAATTGATTTAGTTTAATGACAACGTTCGATTTGAATTGTATCATTTCTCTCTATGTTAATCTAACGTCGACTTCCACAAACCGATCCTAACTAAATCGATATATCTATTCATAATCTTTCTTTTTTTTCTTTTTTGTAGATAAAAGATACAGGAGAGAATATTTCGCATTATCATATATCTATATCTTATATATATATATATATATATATATATATATATATATATATATATGTTTTTTCTTTTCTTAACATTATGAAATATATCAAATCCGAATAACTTTTGAACAGCTCAATTTGTGGACCATTTTTACGGACACATTAATTTATGCGCTGTTAATTAATTTACGAGCAATTTCGCGAAGTGCACTAAAAGTCTCATGAAAATCATTTCGAAAGATTGCATTGGAAATATTTTTTTACAAATTAACGTGCATACCTGCCAAGAGCTAATCTTGCCAATTATCGAGAAGTACCTGCTTACGTACGATCGAAAAGTTGCAACACGATGTTTGAAACAAAAAAACACACACAAAAGAATAGTTACATTTCAATCGAACTGATTTTACGTTGGTAACGATATTGCCCCGACTCTCGAAATATGCAAGGATTATATAAAAAAAAAAAAAACAAAATTTTTCTTTAGTCGCGAGATATTACAAGTTCTATTATAAAAAAAAAAAAAATTAACTACGGAATAAATTGCAGATATAAAATGAAACCGTTGAATAAATTTCAAAAGTTATATTGAATATATCGGTGATCAATGAGAACTTCTGAAGGGAATAAATTTTCATGAAAAAGCAAGAAAACAAAGAAGAAGAAAAGAAGAGAAGAGTAAAAAGAAAACTGATTATCAAAAGCGAAGAAATAAATCTTCTCGGCAAGTTGACACTTTCTCACTAGATAACAAGTTTAAAGTGAGAACGTTATACAGGAAGTGCCTTTGTCCTACTTTTGCTTATTAGCCTTGTCTAAAAGAAGAAAGAAAGAGAGAGAGAGAGAGAGAGAGAGAGAGAGAGAGAGAGAGAGAGAGAGAGAGAGAGAGAGAGAGAAGACGAGAAAAGATGAAAAACTTTTTTAAAAGAAATTTTCTAAAAAAAAAAAACGTAAATCTCTTTCGTATAGATAGCTTCGCAGATAGATATATACGAACACATACGAATATATCAACATATATTTTTATAATAAAATTATCATTTTTCGTTTTATTTCTCGAAAAAAGAAAAAAGATGTGATCAGACGCGTGTGCTACTTTATTTAAAAAAAGAAACAAAGTAGTATAGAGATCACCGGGGGTCCTTCTTATCGTTCATTTGGCGTGATACTTTATTACCATTCCTCCTCCTCCTCCTTCTCCTTCTCTTTCTCCTTCTTCTTCTTCTTCTTCTTCTCCTCTTTTTCTTCCTTCTTTTTTAGCTCCTCACGTTACGGCTCGTAAAGTCGACGCATATGCAAAAGAGACTCCACCCCCACCCTTCTCATCGTTATACTTGCGTACTGAACATTCCAACGTGTTTTATATATATACGTAAATATATATATATACGTATGTATGTATGTATGTATGTATGTATGTATGTATGTATGTATGTATGTATATAAATATTCTATTTCACATACATCCTTATCTTCCCGAAGAAAATCGCTACTAGCGCACCCGAAGTAAATAAGGTCTAACGGTGCGTATATCTCTTTTTTTTTTGGAATAATCAATTTCGAGAACCACGAACCACGTTTTTCCCGTTGGTCTTGCATGTAGAAGAAAAAAAAAAAAAAAAAAGAGAAAGAAAAAAAGAAAGATTATACGACAAGTCGTATTACAATTATTTTTTTTACTTTAATTTGTAACGATAATTATCTATTACTTGTAATACTTGTTTATATCCAATGAGATATATCAAAAATGTAGATAAGAAAATCTTATTTCTTTAAATCGCCGATAATTTCTATTCGCAAAGTTCAAAGTTCAAAGTTACGCTTTAATCGATCCTTCTATATATACGTCTATATATACGTACACATGTATCTTGACGTATAATACATGTAAATAAGGAAGTTGAAATAAATAGAAATTAAATTAAAATCAAAACAGTTTGGTATTGCAACAAAAATTCGATATTACAAATGTCTCCTTCGAGAAGTGCATCGTACGTAATAGCGTAAAATTTTTTTTAAGAGCCTCCTATAATTCATAAAGATAATTACTTGTAATACTTGTTTATCCCAATGAGTTTTATCAGAAATGCAGATAAGAAAATTGTATTTTTTTAAATCGCCGATAATTCCTTCTCGCAAAGTTCAAAGTTCAAAGTTACATTTTAATTGATCTTTCTATATACACACACCATACATGTATCCATACGTACATAGCTAGATGTACACATACACACACACATATATATGTGTGTACATATATATATATATATATATATATATATATATAAACAAGGAAGTTGAAATAAATAGAAACTAAATTAAAACTGAAATAGTTTGGAAACGTATAAAGTTGGGTATTGCAAATGTTGTCCTCCGAGGAGTCCACCACCATACGCAACCACATAAACTTTCTCTAGGGGCCCGCCGCGAGTAGCCAGTTTTATCGTCCTACCTACTCTAAATATTTCTCTGGCATGAATTTATAACGACGACGTGAAGAACGCGCTGATCTCTCGGTCTGCGGCCGCTAATAACGAGCGAGCCTTCGTTCGAGTAAACCAGCAACTCAAACTCTCTCGATATCTGGTATTATACATAAGAGAGGGCCCCCATGATCGAGACCGAGAAGCCGTGGGCATTATGGGCCATGCGCGTTCACATTGTCGGTTCTCTCATGCCGATGAATGGAGCTCGTTTGAGACACCGTATGCTTCGAATAGACTTCCCAGTGTCTCTCGAGTGTCCCTCGTAGATCAGTGAAAGTCTAACGTTAACTTGGCTGCCGTTCGAGAGATCGACTCAAGACCACTCGCTGTGCCTGAGAAACGATGACGATCGATTCGATCCTTCGAGATCGCTCTATTCTTCAAGCTACATAAACCTACGTCCAACGATCCTTCACGTTGTTACATATTCTTCGTAATAAACACGAATCTATGGGGGAGGGAAAAAAAAACGAACAACGTACGAATAAAAAACGTCTTCGAGAAAAATAAAACAGATAACACTGTTTTAAGTATATTACAAAAATTTCGTCGTTTCAATCGTTCATTCGATTATTAACATTGTTAATATGGTTGAAATATGATTTGAAAAGAAAAAAGTCTCTAAGAGAATTGGTGCTTGATGGAAAAATGATTGTTTATATCTCGTATCTAATATATAAACAATATTATATTAAAAGTCTCGTGATGAAAATTCCATCGATGACTCAATCGATCTAATTATCGATTGTTATCGGGACTTTGTTCTATTGTTAAATCGAGTTAGAATAAAATTTATGAAATATTAAGCATAATGAAGAAATTTCGTAACAGTTGTAAAACTTTTCTTTCGCTTTCCTTCCTCCCCCAGGTTTCGTTTGCGTTAAATTCTATCTGAATTCAGGCCACGTAGGGCTAAGAGTTTCCGCTGGACGTCACACGCATCCTCCTTCCTCTCTTTAAACGCGACTGACGCGAGCACGAAGAAAGAAACGCGGTAGCGCATATCCACGTACGACTTTTATGCGCTTCGCCTTTGTGAGTGAATGTGTGTAGTGTTCGTGAATGACGCGTATTCCGACGATTTAATCGTTCAAAAAACCAATGGAATTTTTTATCGACATATTTTTATATATACAAATTATCTATCTTTATATATATATATATATAATTAATAAATATATAGTATATATATATTGCATGTATAATTAATAAATGTATAATATATAAATTATATATAATTAATAAATATATAACATATATATATATATATCAAATATTTGAAAAAATTAAAAATAGTATAGCTATGCATTTACACGAACGATATAATAAATAAATCAATCAATCAATAATTAATCGATTAATTAATTGTTATAGAATATTAATTAATACTGACTTTGCATAATGCCACGCCAGTGTCCAATCGATCCATAAAATTGTCAACATTGATTCTAAGTTCCGGATAAAGTGCATTCAACCATTCGGCCAAGTCCTCCTTCATCGCGACCAAATACTCCTCTGAAGATTTGAAAGGCCTGTAAGGCCTGGCTTCCAGTAGTACCGCCATGATCGATGATTCTTACGATCTGAAAGAACAAATTCACGTTCGTGAATCGGTAAAAAATATATGTTATTAATATATTATATCGATATTACTCGAATTCTTAAAACGAACGAACGAAATATCTCTATTGAATTATTGAACAAACGTTTTTAATACTTTCGAAAAGCTTTCGAAATATCAGGTAGACGAGACCAAAGCTTATAGTCGAACTATTCGAAGAAGTATATAACATACGATCGTATCCTATTAAATAATTCACGATCGATCGATCGAAACTAAACTGTGTCGTGTCAGTCGTTAAAATATCCCCCAACTCAATTATTTGCCCCCACCTACTATCTCTTCCAAACGTGTGACGATTGACGAATATTCTAAATAATCTATAAATAAGTCAAGATTTGCAAGACAATACAGTTTATATATATATATATATATATATATATATATATATATATATATATTATGTGCAGAAAGTGGACCAAAAACTTTTATGATGATTTTAAAAATCTCTCTCTCTCTCTCTCTTACTCTTCGTGATTTAAAAAAAAAAAAAAATAGAAACTTCAATTCAATCTGAAGAACAAAATTATTCTAAAAAGTCTCGATAAAGATCAATTAATTTTTTTTAAATCACCTGGAAGCTTTTGACCTGCCCCGTAAATCTATATAATACATATAAATTATGTATTAAATATATATATATATATATAATTTCTATCTTTATAAACATATATATATATAATATTTGAAAAAATTAGAAATAGCATTGCTATGCGTTTACGCGAACGATATAATAAATCAATCAATCAATCAATCAATCAATAATTAATTGATTAATTAATTGTTATAGAATATTAAAAATTTTTGACCTACTCTATAAATCTATATTATATATATATATATATGTGTGTGTGTGTGCGTGTATGTGCGTGAACACATACAACTCATACAACAAACACAAATGTGGGAAAAATCGTGGAGGAAATTTTTGCCTCGTTAAAGCACCGGTTCTGGCAACCCTAACAAAACCGAAGCGAGACAGCAAAATCGTTTTCAAACGTAATTCGAATACGCTTGCCTGTCACGGTTAGTATTGTCGTATCGTGCAAATATCTGTATGGATAGTGGGCTCCTAAACTAGTCGCATATAAATCTCCATCACTCGTATTGTGCGTTAATGCACCCATATAACATGATATATCATTCTTTCCTTTGGCAATGGAGTGCTTAGGTGAAATGATTTTTCGTTTCATTATGGGCTACCATTTTTGGACGGCATTTAAGTGAGCAACCGTTTGCAAACGACTACTACTGTCACGTATAAAAATGAGAGAATTATATATACACACATATATATATATATATCATCTAGTCCAAGTTTTGTAACCGATCAAGTTCCTAACTCGTTATGCAAAGTCCTTCTATCCGATGCAAATCTCGTTATTCAGACCGGAAAATCATATACATATATATATATATGTATATGTGTGTATATACATATATATCAAAAGTCCCCGTCAATATTTTAATTAACCCTTTTTGACCGACGTAGCTTCTCGTTTAACACGATAACTATTAATACATACACACACACACACATATATATTCAACGATACAGTGCTAAAATGAAATTTTTTTTTATATCGAACTCGGCTTATATATCTGCAATTAATAAAATAATAAAATATTCAAAAATGTAACTTAATATATCGATGAGACTAAAGCATGAATACACACACACACATTGTAGATACGTATCTTAGTTTTTCGAAAGCTCCTTCGATCGAAAGGGCTAGACCGAAAAGTGTGCTTGAATGAGAGAGGAAGAAAAAAAGGAGAACGAAGGAAGAGACGATAACAAAGGATGAAAGAAGGAGACAGACAGAGAGGGAGAAAAAAAATATTAGGAAATGGAAGAAGAAGAGAAAAAATGAAAAATGAAGAAAGAAATATAGTCACGTAGTGCGGTACAAAAGGAAAGAATCATAAAAGTTAGTAAAGAAAAAAGAGATAGAGAAAAGTCGAAGGAGAAAATCTAAACAGCGAGAGAGCGTGATACAACAACACCGATCTTGGATTACGTTTTACAAAAGGTGAATTGTAAAATGTCACAGTTCTCGTGTTTCTCGGTGTTTCTTTCACGCGCGTGATTTATTTCTCAAAAGGTGGAAAAAGAGAAAATAAAAGAGAAGAAAAGAAAGGGAAACCTGAAGAATACGAAGGAAAGATTAGAAACGATTTTCCTGCAAGGATGCAGAGCCGCAGAAATGATTAGATAAAAATTGGAGACTTCGTTTCTTAAAATCTTATGTCTCGTAGCAAACGCGGAAAAAACGAATTTATATATTTGCAACGCAAAAAAAAAAAAAAAACAAGAATAGATAGAAAAAAAAATTTAGGAAAAAAAAATTTTATTCGAGGAAACGGACTGGTTATTTTGAAATCTCATAATATTGAAGTTAGGTCTACAGAAGTGCGTCCTTGAATGAATAAAAAATTATATCTTATGTAATAAATAAAAAAAAAGATCGATAGTAATAAATGTATAAATAATAATAATAATAACGATAACGACGACGACGACGACGACGCTGATAATAATAAAAATAATATTATGAATAATAATAATAATAATAATAATAATAATAATAATAGTAATCAATTAGGAAACGATAAATCGATCTCGATTTATATATTTCTCTCGTAGAACGATTAATAAAGAATTATGTGATCGATTGTGAATTTGAAACGAGATAAAGTGGATTTCGCGATAGATCACCGCTGGATGTCGATATCTCGAATGGTCGCGATAAAACGCGGCAATTCCTACGTATGTTAAATATGTACTTAGGTATGTAGGTGCTAGCTAGTTAATACACGAGAGAGATATTTCACCAATATTATTTTCGAAAGAGATAGATAGATAGATAGATAGATAGATAGATAGATAGATAGATAGATAGATAGATAGAGAGAGAGAGAGAGAGAGAGAGAGAGAGAAATAAAAAAAGAAAAAAGAAGAAAAGGAAAAAGAAAAGAAAGAAAGAAAAAAAAAAGAAAGTAAGTTCGGAGTCGAGTGTTTCGCGCTTCCTGGTTTCTAAATTTATTTAACCGGCCCACTGGTATTTCATGCGCGAGAAGCTCGCTTCCTCGATCGCGATATCGTGATACCGCGATCACAACAAGTCGTGTTATTTCAAATGAGAATAAAGAAAAAGAAAAGAGTGAGAAAATAAGATTAATGAAATAAAAAAAATTAAAAAATTAAAAGTGGGAAGAACGAAGATATGTTTCCTTTCATTCTTTCCTTCTACATAAATTATCGTCGACCTTTTTCTTTTTTTTTTTTTTTTTTTTTTATTATTATTATTATTCGTAACAAAAAAATACAGGACAAGTCCGAAAGATTCTAGACGAGCGTAAAAGTTTCTCTAGATCATTTTAAAAATCGATTACTCTTTCTCGAAAGTTTTCTTTAGGTCAACTTTTTTTTTATTGGATCGTCGAAGATTCTTTTTTTTTCACCTAAGAACTTTCAGCTCAAACTTTATATATATATGTGTGTGTGTTTTCTGGTAATAAATTATTCTTTCTTTCTTCTACATTAATTTTCTACATTAATTTAACGAAGATGAAAAAAAAAAGCCACACACGTACGTGCACAAGCAGCGTAAGTACGTACGCACGCACATACGTAATACGAAATTGGTGAAGAAATCATCTCTTCCTAGTATTTAAATTCCAAAGACACGCCAATCACGTGAATGTTCAGTATCCGCATCGTTTACGATCGTAAAACTTCTGCTTGCTAAAACGAAGAGAAAGTGAAATGACCGATTAAAGAACGCCTATACCTATATACTGTGAAATCCCACGCTTGTTAATATTCAGAAGGATGCGACATATCTATCTATCTCTTTCGCTCTCTAAAAATTAATCGAAAAATCCGAATTCTTGGTAAAACGTAATCCTAAAAAAAAAAAGAGAGAGAGAGAGAGAGAGCGAAGAATAAACTAATTTACTTAAAAGAAATAGATAAGTAAATAAAAAAGAACGAAAAAAAAAATAAAATGTTTTGTATCGGAAATAAAAATAAACGAGTAAAAGAAAAAAAAAAGAAAGAAAAAAAATTAATCGACATTACAATACAACGAAAAATTTGGGAAATTTCGAAAGACCAAATGTTTCGTATCGATAATCGTATGCTAAAACGAGGCAGTTAGTTGTAGCTTCGTTGTTTCTCTTAAGAGGAAAGAGATTTATGGACGATGGGTACGTTGAATCGCGTGGCTTAATGGTATTAAAATGTCCTCTTAAGCCTGTAACGAGAATGAGAAGAAGAAGAAAAAGAATAGGTAGATAGGGACGAGCACGAATAGACTAAGAAGTAAACGAGAAAGAGAGAGAGAGAGAGAGAGAGAGAGAGAGAGAGAGAGAGAGA
>NC_057693.1:5999871-6014871 GCF_014466175.1 Vespula pensylvanica
GAGAGAGAGAGAGAGAGAGAGAGAGAGAGAGAGAGAGAGAGAGAGAGATGCTACTTGCTAATTTACGGCTAAGCAGTCGGCCGTTATCATCACATGGATTAACTTAACAGCAAAACTGAACGAAACGAGTTACTAAATTAGCTGCTTTAAACGTGTCATTTGTAAGTACGAAATATTCTTTGTAATAATACATCGAACGATTTATTTGTACATATAACTACATACTTTCGATTTTTCTAAATTTTTAATATATAACAGAATGGTGGGTTCAATACTTCTTAAAAATTAATTACACTTTTTTCACGCGTGTCTTTGAATAATTTTTTGTTTCGTAGATTATAAAATTACACTAAGCTTAATAACTTTTGGAACAAGCTAGAAATTTTTAATTCGACTCTGTATAATCTAATGATAAAATAATAATATAAGAATATACAAAACAAATCAATCTATCGGAAAATTAATTTTTTTTTTTTTAATTTATATTACAATATATATGTATATATATTTTTTTTCTTTTCGTTTCAAGTATTTACTCTCTCTCTCTCTCTCTCTCTCTCTCTCTCTCTCTCTCTCTCTCTCTCTCTCTCTCTCTCTCTCTCTCTCTCTCTCAACAATCCTGATTTATAAAACACTCCTCATTTAACAGAAACGATATTCGTGCTCGTAAAACTTAGCTGGCATTCTCTGCAATGACACTTTCTTATCCACCGATCGTACGTAAGCAGCGTACAAGTAAAACTCGAAGTACGTACTTTGTGTGCAAATTACATCGCGTACGTATACACATACACATACATAAAACACTTACACACGCACATATATATAAGTATGTATGTATGTATGTATGTATAAATGTATATATAAGAGACATACACAGAGAAGAGAAAAGGATGCTTGGAACGCTTTTAAACGACACTCGTGTAATAAACGTCTACTTTATCCTACATGCGTATCTAAAGAACAAGAGAGTCTCGAGATAATCGAGATTCGACCATACCAAACTCTATCCTGACCAAGTAATAAGTAACTATAGTTCTCTCAAGACGTTGTTGAAGACATTCACGCCAAGATTCTTCTCATTTTCTTTTCCATCTCCTTCGCACGTACAAGTTTATATATCCTTTCTTTAAAATCTGAATAATACTCCGAATCCATTTATTTTTCTTTCTTTTCCTTTATTTTTGTTTTTTTTTTTTTTTTTTTTTTTTTTTTTACTATGCATATAATAATACAGTATTTTATATCAACGATTGCAGGACGGGTCAATATCATCTAGTTGACTCTTAAAAATTCGACCATTACGTCTTTTTCGTAAGATATTTTAAACAAATTTTTCTTTCTTCTTTTTTTTTTTGCAGATTGTAAAACTACAAGAGGCTGACTATCGAAAGCCTACAATAAAAAAAAAAAAATAAAAAATAAAAAAGAAAGAAGTCTCAAAAAATTTTTTAAATCATTTACAAACTTCGAAGGAAGACGAACAACTCTCCAATTTGTATAAACCATTTACGTGTTATATTAATGACTCTAACAAATATTAAATTAATTATCAATACTTTTTTGTAACTAAATTTGTAATTACTTAACTCTAATCGTTTCTTATATTGAAAGTTCACTTTTTGTTATATATATATATATATATATATATATATATATATATATATATATAAATCATTTTTCTATTCCTCTTCTTTTACTTTATAATCGTCGAAGAAGGAAAGACTTTCCGCTAATTTACGAGGTGATTTAACCGTCTCGTTTACTATTTACGCGACTATATTGGATTAGATTTAGAACGATTAAAAGGGAGGAGAGCAACGAGATACGCACAGGGTGTCCCGTATAATAATAACAAGACGATGAAATGAAATGTAGCGTCGAAACGAAACCGTTACAAGATAAATAATCGCCCCACAAAGTGTACACACACACAACACACATATATAAAATGAGTGCATTGTACGCGTGGGTCGAAGAAACATTATTACACGAGATGTAATCCGTGCATTTACGAGACCACCACCTCCTCCACCTCCTCCTCCCCTCCTTTTTCTTCTCCACCTTCTATAATTTTCCATTCTCACCGACGAATTACCGTCTACGTATTTACTTACTCGCTCACTCATTCACTCGCTCACTCATTTACTTACTTACTTACTTACTTACTTACTTACTAGAATAAATATCTAGTCGTAACGAGAACCACGTAACAAACGTGATTGAATCAACGATTATCGCAATAAGTATAATTAACTTGGTACGTGTACAATGGAATATAAACGATTAGCTATAAAAGATTATCGCATTTGATCGATCGATCCTTCGTTCGATCGATCGAATTAATAATAATAATGAAAATAATAATTCTTCTTTTAATGAAAAATTATCCGTCTATAGTTACTTGGAAAATGATTACTATATGACTTTATCATTCATCACATCGCTAATAACTGATTTACATATTTCTTTTGTCCTTGACTTTACTATAGTAACTTCTACCAAGCGATTTCTACCTCTCTCTCTCTCTCTTTCTCTTTCTTACCGTGCAATCGATATTTCATCCGTCCATTTATCCGTCCATCTAAACGCATTAGTATACTATCAACATGTGCATGCCATTACTTCTACGAATATTCGAAACTTATGTACTTATGTACATTGTATATATATATATATATATTTATACACATACACAAACACAAATACAGAGAAAAAGAAAGAAAGAAAGAGAGAGAAAGAGAGAGAGAGAGAGAGAGAGAGAGAGTCTTGCGATATACCGTTACGAGATACGTGGCGCTCCTTTAAAGTATGCTCACGTAGGTAAACTTACGTTGCAGGCTACTATAGGAATGACTCGTGTGAAGGGCACCCACCTCTTTATATTCCGTCCCTTTTTCCTTCATGCACGTTGAATAATAAAACTTCGTTCGCGAGAACCTCGTGTTTCCGTGGAATCCATTTATTACAGAAATTAATTCCTTCTTGTTTTTCCAACGAAAAAAAAAAAAAAAAAAAAAAAAAAAATCGAAACGTACGATCAAAGTATAATAATATTTCTCGATATAACAATACTTGGAAAAATAAAGAAAGGAAGACGAAGGGCCGAGGACTGGGCGGGCCAAAATTTTCTATGCGTTTTTTTTTTCAAATCAATTACAATTTTACACTTGCGACAGAATAGTTTAGCAATGTGAACAAATAAATTAAATTAAAAAAAAAAAAAAAAAAAAAAAAAGATTAAAATTTTAAGGAAGAAAAAAAAAACGAAATAAATAAAAGTCGATGTAAAAAGTCTGAAGGATCATTGTGAAATTAAAAACTATTGGCTCATCAGTGTACCAATAAGAAAAATGGAGAATAATCATACGAAAGAGAAAACGAAATAGCAAAGTACGTGAATCTCGAGCGATCGACTTGAGAACTTAGGGTGCAATTAATAGTCATTCGTCTCCCCCTCTCCCCCAACCCTAGCCCCTTTTACGGACCATTAGGTACCGACTATGTGGATTTCTTTTCCCTTCGACACGAGGACGGATATCAGATTCTGCATAATTATTGGTAACGAAAGAAAAACACGACGTTATGGTTGCGGCTCGCGAGACGCGTTACAATGTTCGTCCTACCGTTACGACAAGAAATATCAATGGATGATAAAGAGAAAGGAGGGGTTTTAAAAAGATAGAGAGAGACAAATAGGTCAGATTCTTAAGCTAAGTAATCATTCAAATTCTATAGAAACAAACTTATCGGAGCTTACTCTATCGAGCTCTACGGTAAGACGAAGAAAGAATCTTTGTCTTATACAAAATTAGCATATAGCAGAACGAAAGAAAGAGAGAGAGAGAGAGACAGAGACAGAGACAGAGAGAGAGAGAGAGAGAGAGAGAGAGAGAGAGAGAGAATAAAATTTCTCGTCGATACGAATAATTAAGACGATAGATCAATTAAAATTCATATGAATCTTCTTTCCTACAAATCCATTCGCAATTTCTATAGTTTTCAATTTTCTTTATTAACAAAAAAAAAAATTGTAAAAAAAAAAGAAGAAATTATATATATATATATATATATATATATGTCCGTTTCACCTAAAGATTAAAAAGTATTATTTCGAAGAACGAAATATATTACAGGGATAAAGTCTAGGTGAAACACGCGTAGGCTTTTTATCGGTTCAATCGGAAGAGCTCGTGTTATGCTCTTTTTGCATAATAATTTTACATTTGCGAGCCACGAGACTCGAAGAAAGAAGCCAATAAAATTTTCACCCTCTCGATACGTAAACTCTCATCCCCTTTATATTTCTCTCTCTCTCTCTCCCTCTCTCTCTCTCTCCCTCTTTCGTTGTAAGAGACTTTACGAATTCATTCATTCTCCCTCACGAACGAACAAAATGAACCTGTTTCGTCGTCGTCTGGCGTCGTCGGGCGTCGTCGGGCGTCGTCGAGCGTCGTCGGGCAATCGAGCGTCGCATGCAAATCGTGAATATCTGCTACGTTCGTAACACTCCTCGTCAAGATAAAAAGAGACGGAGAAAATCTGGTTCGTTCTAATAGAAAGAGAACCGATAGAAGGGAATCGAGGGAGCAAAAGAAGGAAACACGATATCTCGATTTTGTATACCAAGCTCGGCGTATATTATAGCCCGATAATGTCCGTAACATTTCGCAAGTCGTTTATCATTATGTTATGGTCCGCTCGTAAATCTCCTTTCGAGTATGATTCGAGATTGATTAACCTTTTCCACCTACTTTTCTTCTTTTTTTTTTCTTTCTTTCTTTCTTTCTTTCTTTCTTTCCCCTCTTTTTTTTTCTTCTTTTTCGTTAGTCCTTCAATCTTCACCCTCGATCGAGTTTTATATCCTTATTTCTTTCCTTTTTTTTTGTTTCGGTTTTTTCTTTTTATTTTTCTTTTTTTTTTTATCTCTTCCTACAATTACTTATAATTTATAAAAATGATCGAGTTTGCGGATTAAGGATTACGAATTAAGTAATGATAAATAAGTATAATAGAAAGGAAAAGAAAAGAAAAAAAAAATGATAGAAAAATGTAGGAAAAATGACGAGATGAAACATCGAGTTTCCGAGCGACGTTTAATTGCAACGTGTAAATTACCGTAAAAAAGAAAGAGAGGAGAAACAAAGTAAAGAAAAGAAGAAAAAGAAACAGAAAAATATCGTCGCACGCGCATTAAAACGTTGTGCTTGCTCGTTAAAACTCGTTTTTTACGTAGATTACGTATCGCAATAAACGAAAAGCAAATTTTCTCGTGTAGGTTGAAATATCAAATTTCAAACTTTTCATATCGGAAGACGGGGAGCCGCGTAGTACCGGTATAGTTTTCGTCTCTCTTTATATCGTCCAACGACTCTTTAAAAAAATGTTCTATACTTTTCCTATAGCCACGTATATATTTACGTACTCACACATACGTATCATACACGTACACATATATATATATACATAACTCAAAGCTTTTCACGTATTTTCAAACAGAAAACTTGCATGCAATGTACAGCAGCATATAAAAGATACACATACATACATACATATATATACATATACGTACGTACATACGTATACCTCTCTTCCTATATAAACGAAAGAAGGGTTGAAAAAAGGAACAGAGATAAAAATGAAAGAAAGATAGAAAAACGGAAAGAGAAGAAGAAAAAGAGATAGAAATAGAAAGAAATAGACAGAGAGTGACTATAGTCGGTCTCGTTTTGTTCCCTTTCTTTTCTTCTTCTTTTTTTTTTCACGATGAGATGCGGCAAACGCATATCCACATGTGATTTATCTGCAAGTGCGAGAGTGTTCTCTATCCTTCTTTCGAAGACTGTAACCATACATACGAATACATATACATAGACACACACACACACATACATACATACATATATATATATATATATATACTCAGAGAGAAGCTGGCCAGCACTCAGCAGCTCGGACACGCGAGCGCGCCCCCTCGGAAGAAAATCTTGTGAATGAGCAGGTTCTCCATTCACTTTTAAACGGAGTGTAGACTCGTAACGAGGCTCGACGCCTTCCATCTCTCTCTCTCTTTCTCTCTCTCTCTCTCTCTCTCTCTTTCTCACTCTCTCATTCTCTCTTATGATCCATACTATCTCTCTCTCTCTCTTTCTCTCTTTCTATCTTTTTCTTTCTCTTATTACCTATACTCTCTCTTTCTTTCTCATCCGTTAGATCGTTAAATCTGATCGATCGATCGATCGATAGATAGATAGATAGATAGATAGATCGAATTAACCGATAAATAAAATTAACCGAGAAAATAAAATCGTAACAAGCTTTGATATTGTAGAATTAGAAAGTTTGTTTTTAAAAAAAGCAAGAGAAAAAAAGAGGAAAAAGAAAAGAAAGATTGAAAGAAGA
The DNA here is from genome assembly GCF_014466175.1 of Vespula pensylvanica. NCBI lineage: Eukaryota > Metazoa > Arthropoda > Insecta > Hymenoptera > Vespidae > Vespula > Vespula pensylvanica. The sequence continues at coordinate 6,006,274 of NC_057693.1, forward strand.
AAAAAAAAAAACAAGAGTTACTTAGAAAACGCATAGAAAAAACGATCGTAGTATATCGCGTCAGATGGAAAATACTCGATTATCATCCACAATAGCCGTTTCAATGCAAATCACTCTGACACGGAAGATCGTAAATTATTTTCTCTTTCCTTTCTCCCCGTAAAAACAAAGTGCTCGGGCGAGCGTCTTCGAAACTCGCATGAAATGTCAAGTATAGTACGCGTCTGTTTCGTCAAAGATATTTCTACATTTTTTTTTTTTTTTTTTTTTTTTCTACAACTCACAGACACGATATTCTATCTCTCATTCCTCTAGTAAAATCAAAACTATACATAGACAAATCATATTAAAAACGAATCAAATCTTTTTCGAGATATTATCGAACTTCTAATCTGGTTTACAATTTTACGAGCTCTGCTTGTACTTTTATAATCTCATGAAAAAAAAATAAATGAATGAGTAAATAAAATTAATCTGAAAGTCTTAAAAGAAGTCTTAAAAAAAACAAAAAAATGAGAAAAGTGTGATTTTTGAATTATTATCCAAATGGTACATTTGGTTCACCCTGTATAATAATCTGAGTCTGTCGTTGTCCTTGTCCCAATCTCATCTATTTTCTAATCTCTTTCTCTCTTTCTCTCTCTCTCTCTCTCTCTCTCTCTCTCTCTTTTTACTTTCTATGTTGGAAGAGTGAACGAGAACGACACTTTCGCACGTGCACCTGCAATTTATCACGGCATACTACAATCCGATGGTTCAGGAAACCAAGGCCAATTTCAGGAAGTAGTCGTTCGTTCTCGCTCGCAATCTAACCGCAAGATTAAACGTTGGGAATATATGGGAACACATTTGTGGGTGCGTGCGTGCTAGAGCATAATGCGTATCATCACATGCCTACGTACATATATACGTACATACATATATATATATATATATATATATATATATATACATATACGTCGATATATATATATATATATACAGTATCTTCTAATCAAAACATTATTTTCAAACATTTTTAAAAACGTGTAATATTGAATTAAATTATCTATATAAAGAAAAAAAAAATAAGGATATAGAAATTTATTTTTGTTTGTCATTTTGTTGTAAAATTATCATACCTATATATATATAATTAAAAAAATTTAATAGATATAATACGAATTGTACCACATAAAAAGAATATGTAAATTTATTTTAATCGAATACTGGATACTTCGTTTTTTCTTTTTGTAACGCTTTGTATATAAGAAAATTTATTCTTTCGTTTGGATTTTATATTACTAATTCTTTTTTTTTATTTAAATTATATAACCATGCCTGTACGTGTACGTGTATGTGTGTGTGTAAGAGAGAGAAAGAGAGAGAGAGAGAGAGAAAGTCAATCTCGTTCATCTCATCTTATCTTCTTTTAATTTCCTTCGTTTCTCGAGCTTCCATCATCGATACGTTCTAGCAAATACAATCATTATCGAATTATCGAGTCATTACCGACGAAATTACTCGTTCGACATAATCGATAACTATAACTATAAATCGATTCTCTCTCGAAAATCTTCATTTCGTATACACCCATCTCGTAACCCATAACAACACATGTACAAATCTCGATACTACAGTTTCTTTTTCCTTCTTCTTTATCTTTTATTTAGAAAATGAAAAAAAGGAAAATTTTCTGTATTACAATTCAATCCGAAAACTTAACCATTTAATACAGTCTAAGAGAAAAAAAAAAAAAAAGAAAGAAATATTCTTCATTATTAATTATTGCGAAATTTATACGAAATAAAAGTATATCTTCAAACGAATGAAGTATGAAGATTCTAAAAAGAAAAAAAATTGTCAATTATTATTATTGTCACGTATTATATAACATACATTATATCATAAACAACGTATTTACTTTTACTGGCCAGTAAAACAATTCTTACAAAAAAAAATTAATACCAATAATAATAATAATAATAATAATAATAATAATAATAATAATAATAATAATTATAATAATAATAATACGACATACATAGATAAATTAATACAAGAGGAAAGAAGAAATTGAATGGGAAAATAAGAAAATGTAAAACAATGGCGAACGAATAGTCTTTTTACGATCGTCCTATAAAGAATCGTGATTCTCTGATCGAGTTCAGTTCACGATTAGAAAAGAACAAGAGAGAGAGAGAGAGAGAGAGAGAGAGAGAGAGAGAGAGAGAGAGAGAGAGAGAGAGAGAGAGAGAAAGAGAAAGAAAGAGATCATTGGTAGAACGCCCCTTGCAAAATGATATTAGAGTTAGAATCGCTTAGCGGATAAGTCCACAAAGAAAGCTTTGCACACATATTTCCGATACGATCCGTCGTCCTTTGTTTGCGGGTGCGAGGCGTGCAAGAGCTCAGTTGTTCGATCCGTAAAAATTCTCGATTCTCCTCTCTCGTGGAGTACTATCGTTGCGGCATCACGACCTAATATACGTATACGTATACGTGTATGTGTGTATATATGGGTCTACAGGGTGGCCGGAAAAGTTCCCAAATGAACTTTACAAATTCACTTACGTATAGATTTTTGTTATTTTATCCAATTGAGCTATTTTCGTCGGGTCGATTTTTTTTTTTTTTTTTTTCTTTTTAATCATAAACCTATTCTCGAAAAATATTTTATGTAAAAAATAAGTCTGTAAAGAATACAAATATTAATTTAAAAATTCTCGATAGATTGATAAGATTTTTGTTTACAAACTTTTCGTCCACTCTGTATACATTTATATGTATATATATATGTGTGTGTGTTTGTTATATATATGTTTTTATATATATAATAAAATGATGAAAGCTATAAGATCTGTATAAATATTCATATATATATATATATATGCTGTACTGTCATATACATTCTCTCTTTTTTTCTTTCTTTCTTAGACATAATATTACAGGAGGTTAAACTTACACGTTCGAGTCAGCTTTGCAATTATATGACACGACACAGAAAAACGCAAATGTTTCAATGTATATATATATATATATATATATATATACACACATATTTTATGTACCCTATATAAATACGTATATAATGCATATAAGTCGCTTCCTTCCTATCTACATTCGTCGAAGGCACGAGATAATGACATATCTCAAGCTCTCATATAAAACAGGCCCGTTCTAATTTTCTAATCCGCGTACACAAGATTTCGTTATCTCGAATTTCAATCGGCACGCTTTTCAAGTCTACGTACATTATTCCTTTTATGTATGTGTGTGTATATATATATATATATATATATATATGTATCTATGGACACATAGATAAAAGAGACTTTTCCAAGTCACGATCTTCCCTTGGATTATTTTCCACGATTCCTTTAACGCTTTTGTTCGAGAATAAGATCGAACGTAACATTTAAGGTTATCTATCTGCTATATATCTAATTGCTTCGTTAATTAATACTCGAAGAATGATATACGTAGTTAGATATCCATATAAATAGATTAAAAAGATAGTGAAAACATTTCGACTTACTTATTTACGTAGTTACATACATATATATATATATATATATATATATATATATATATAAGTTTGCGCCATAAAATCCTTGTTGTTGATAAATCAAACTAATTCTTCGAAGAGGTTACGTGTATATAACGAAGTTTTTCCATGAAAACATATGTACATTGTTCCTCTTCGATTACTTTACGAAGTAAACTCCAACGTTTCTATTCTTATTATTTATATATGAACTTATATTGTGTATACGTATACATATACATACACACGAATTGCGAGAAAGTTCACAGGAAAGTCGAACGATCGAGGTAATATAATGGCGTCGAATTAAAACAAAAAGAAAAAAAGAAACAAACGACTGCGGGACGAACAGATACTACGTCAATCAAGTAAAGTATTATTAACGTTCGAATTCGTGAGCATACGTAAAGGCGGGAAATCGTAAATTTACGAAATAATATTCGAATGATTCGACGAAATAACGAAATCGAATGACGAAATTTTATGAAAAATCGTATCGTACGAGCTTAATAAATACAATACAATAAATATCTGATTTATGTAGAGTAATTTATTATATTTCGAAAACATTGTTTAAGGTCTGACCTTCGAACAACCGCTAAATCCTAAGACATACATTATACGAGTTGACGATAGAATAAAAAATATGAGTAAACATTAAATGTACGTATTACTTACGTGAATGCGTTGTTTAGCAGAGCGAGGATCCTCTGAAGCGATTGACGATGAACACTCGCGAGAAAATTCGCATGAGCCACACCGGAATATTATCTATGTACGTGTATATATTTATATACGTATATTCACCGAGCCGGGAGTCGGAAAATGCGTATAACGCGCGTCTAACCTCTTCGTCGAAGCAACCACGAGCGGGAGGTAGGCTCTGTCACTATGATTGCTACTCGAACGCCTACATCACGAAATTTCCCGAGAGTAGCGAGCGTGTGTGAATTGCGTCGCTCGATTAGTGATCTTCGGACAAAGATAGATAGATAGAGAGAGAAGAGAAGAAAAGAGAAGAGGAGAAGAGAAAAAAAAGAAAAGAAAAGACGGCGCCACGACGCAAAGGCGTCGTCGTCGTTACTAGTGGGGGATGATTAGGCCGATCGAAGAAACGAGAAAGAGGCAAAGAAAAAGATGAAAATCGTCGACTAAAGACAAGTTCCTACTTCTTCGTTGTCTCCAAATTCGAATTCTTCCTCTTTTGGCATCTGCGTAAGGAACGTGAACGATGTCAACTATGAGAATCGCCGTTATCTATTTGTGTGTATATATTCTCTTTCTCTTTCTCTCTCTCTCTCTCTCTCTCTGTATATGCGCGCCTCGCGTAATCCGAGAGGATCCGTTCGTAAAGCCGCGCTCTTGAACCTTCGCGTCCCAAGCAGAGACTGAAGCGCCTACGTGCAGTCCACCCGTATAAATGCCGCGTTTTCAAAGTCGAGCTCACGATCGCTGCGTCTCCGATTGGTCGACGAGCTCCGACAGACTGTTTCAGAGGGCGCCAATGAATGACGCGAACGAACGAACGCGATAGGTCGATAAACAAAAACACCGTCGATAACTATCTAGCGGTCGGTAATGTAGTACGCTTTTTTCTTCTTCTCTTTGTTGATCTAACCTTAGAAAAATCATTGAAATTTGTATTCGTTCTATCGAATTATAATTGATACAAATGTTGTTTTAATATTTTGTTTTTGTCAATATCGTTATATTTCGTGTTAGAAAGAGCAGGTGTACTAGTTCGTAAGGCGAAACGCATATCGTCATGGAAACGCACGTGCTACGCACAGTCGTTCGATTCCAACGCACAATAAAGATCGAAACTGCTTTGAAAAGTTTTCTCTTTATAATCATCGAACGTTTTTGTAAATATATAAATAATCGTTGCAGTTGTTTCCCTTAATCGAATATGAGTACGCAAAATGAAACCAATGAGAATGTGGACGAAAAGAAACGAAAATCGATTCTAAGAAAGGCTCAAAAAACGGAATATTTCAAGAGTTTTGTGCAATTAAAACAACAGGAATATATTTTAGAAAAAGGACTTGCCAATTTAATAGACAATATGAAACTCGACGCTGACGTTATTAAGAATTTATCGAAAGAAGAAAAGGAACTGTCCGCGAGGAGGTAAGTTCGATATTCATTATCTTATTTTTGACTATGTAATAACCTTTATTTTTGTATTACATAGAGAAAATGTATTATCAATTTTACGTAAAACGGTTTCCGATATTAGTGACGATGTGAAGACGGTAAAAATGATCATATCCGATCCTGAGCAAATTCAACAACTAGGTAATAGATCTAACACAAATTTTCATTCGATTTTCGACTTTGATTGAACGTTATTTATAATGTGTTTAGATGTAAACGAATTTAAGTCTAAGTTGATCGGAATTTCGAAAAAATTGAACGATTTTAAAAAAAGTTGTCCACTTCGAACGTTGTCCGATGATGGAAATAAATTGGACTCCGATCTAAAAGAATTTTCATCACGTTTACATAGATATAATACAGTGAATACTATAATAAAATCATCGAGCATAGATTTATCGTCTCTTGACAAGGATAAGAAAAAAAATCACGAAGATTACGAAGAGATCGAAGATTTCCATACGTTGATTGTTAAAACGGGTAGTTGTTCGTAAATTCGATCTAAATATCTAAAATTTTGCAAAGAAATTTGAATACAAATTTTGTTTAATTTAAAGGTTATACGCAACATTGGAGCGACGAGGATCATTTATTGTTTTTAAGGATGCGAAAAAAATATAAAAATGTGCCTGCTTTAGTCAATGCCATTAGAACAAAGTGTCCAGATATATCGATAGAAAAAATAATAAATCACGAAACTTGGTACAAATTATATCTTGATCTACGTGAAAGACAAAGATTAAAAATAAATGAATGGCGAAAGCGTAAGGAATTAAATAAAATGAAAAAATTACAAAACGAGGATACTACCGAAAAGGAAGATCTAAAAAAGTCTGAAATACCTTCGAGCTTTTCAGAAAAAAATTCGATTAACGATAAAGGTGAAAGATCTAACGCAATTACCAATGAAAATATTAATAAGAAGGAATTAATTAAAAAGTGGAAATTAGAGAAAGAAAACAAACGAATTATGGAGGAGAAACAATCGAAATTGCGATTAGAATCCAAACGGGTTTTGGATGAAAAGCGTGCACGAATTAGAATGGAAGCTATACGAGCAAGTTTGCGAGATTATAGGAATCAAAAATCAATGGATGAACTTTTGGAAAATACGAAAACGGAAAATATAAAAAATACGAAAGAATATGATCCTACTTTGATCAAAGAATTTAGGTATGTATCTTTATATTATCGCTTAGGAAAAGTTTTATTATTATTATTTTATTGAGAAACATAAATTAAATTTTCTAATCCAAATGAAAAAGGAAACAGGATGAAGAATATATTCGAAAAAGAAGGATATTAATTTCACGTACGAATAAAATTCGACAAAATAAATTTACGAGTTTACGGAAATATAAATTAAATACAAATTCTTCGACATTGTGCGAACCAACGAAAGCATGGCGTGAAAAATGTAAAATCGAGGATATCAAGAGGAAGGATAGTCAAGAAGTACGATACATCAAAGACATACCGAAACTGTAAGTGATTTAATATTATATAACTTTACTACCTACCTATTATTCAATTTCTTTTTCCTTGCAGATATACGCGATGGAGAAACGAAGAGTCTACAGATTTACAGAATTATTTTGGGTTATAAAAAATCGATTGCGTATCTTTTACAAAATTCCATACTTACTTAAAGTTCTAGTTTTCCTTCTTTTTTGTTGTTTGAGTATACAAAAGAGTTCACTGTCAACACAAAACTTTCATTATGAATTAATCGCAATAATGAATCTCAGAGCTACACACACACACACACACACACATACACGCACGCACGCACGCATATGACAGCTTTTATTATAAAATAATTGAAAATATATCTCTACATGCATTCTATGTGCAAATTGTATTCTAAACTAACGCAAAAGCGAAGTGAATGAAACGAATCCTTAACTTTACAAAATATATATGTATATATATATATATATATATATATATACATATGATTAAAAAACAATTTAACATAAAAATTCAGATAACCAAATTGATAAGTTCCAAAAAAGGGTTAACAGGATGAAATGAGCCGAACGATTGATATATACTTATGTTTATTTTTCTTTACGAACGTACCTTTTTTGTTATTTTTTTTTCTTTTTTTTTTTTTTTTTTTTTTCCTTTCAGACGATGTATATAATAAGTTATGAGTAAACGAACGTTGAGTTTATCCAGGACAGTCTGTTAATGGTATAATTAGCTTTACAACTATATAATAGTTTCCCTCCACTCCGCTTTCTAAATACATTACCTGATTTTCTAAAACACAACAGAGGTGGGGGAGTAAAAGGATAATTTTTCATCTGGTCATGGATAACACCAACACTCGACGCGGCTTTACTCAAATATATAATATACTTTCTATTAACCTTCTGTTCGTTAATTCGATATCCTTTTCGTTTAGATTACCAAATACAAAAACATAGGTGATACAATATATATATATATGTATGTATATATATATATAGATGTATGTATATTATATATATATATATATATAGTATTATAATACAAGCGTGCCCCTCGTATTGTGCTGAGTACGATAAAACGGGTTATGACGTTAATATTTCTCGCGATAGATCATCATTACGCGGCACGATACGGTGGCATCTTTTATTTTGTCGAGATACTTACGAATAGAGTTCTTAGAACGTACTTCCTTTCTCTTTATACTATGTATGTATGTATATATATATATATATATGCATATATATATATATATAATATATATTCATATTTATTTATATATATATATGTGTATGTATATATACGTATACATATATATAATTATTTATTTATTTATTTTTTTTTTATATATGTACGTAGAAATATAATTATTTAGAATTTATAATGTATATCTTCTAAGAGTTTTATTACAACGAGCAATAAATTGTTTAATGCGACGCACT
>NC_057693.1:6019871-6118195 GCF_014466175.1 Vespula pensylvanica
AAAAAAAAAGAAATATGATAATAAAAAAATGCGTAAAGCAGGAATAGCTTTGTAACTCTTGCTGATTCCGATCATCACTTCCTGAAATGACGATAAATCATCTACAATTAATCGATCGAGATAAGAGAATAATTAAATAAGTAGAAAAAGAAAGAAAGAAAGAAAGAAAGAGAGAAAGGAAGAATGAAATAAAAGAAAAAAAAAAAAAGGATAGAAAGAAAGAAAAAAAGCGTTGGTAATCATCGTTATGTTTAAGATCGTCGTTAAAAATATATATTATATGTATGAGACAATGAAAAATAAGAGAATGACTCGACTTTCGATCGAATCAACCCGGTCGTCTTTGTCTCACATCGGAGAGAGATCCTAAATTTAATGCTTTTAGCAGAACATAGTATAATATAATTCTAATCTCGCCGATGTGACGACGAGTGTGCTTCAAAATTGTAATCGCTCGCATCGAAGATATTTTTCGCACACGTAACCACAGCACCACCATCACTCTCTCTCCCTTTCTCTCTCTCTCTCTCTCTCTCCCCTCTCTTTCTCTCTGTCTCTTGTTCTCTCATACACTCTATTTCTATCACTCACTTTTTCTCACTTTATACAGTACATCCTTTTAGTACTCTTCTACAGAAGCATCTCATTTTTCACCTAACGAAAGTTCACTGCGCCTTTATGAGCGTCCAGAGAGCAGCACTGGTATCATCGATAAAAATCATCTGATCTGATATACATATATACATATAAGTATAATTACATTCATATGTATGTGTATGTATGTATGTATATATGCTGTATGTATATATATATATAGATACCAGAACAGTCCCTTGCCCCGTTGATATTCTAAAAACTCCGAATATGACTCTATGTACACGCAGGTCCCGATACCACCGCACTCACACTAGAAAATCAGGGTCACTATAGTCTTCCCCACTTTCGCTACTGTCGGAGATTCTTCTCCTCTTCTTCTTCTTATGTTTCTTCATTTTTTCTGTCTTGTGCGCGCGGTGCTTACGATGTTCCTTCATATCAGGATTCATCGGATGTATAGCAACTTTGGGTACACGTGGAGACGTCGGAGTCGACGCCGTTATTGTTGAGTTCATCGAGTTGTTCGAATGTTCGATAGACGAGTTCATAGTTGCTTGATGAAACTGAACATTTCCGAAAGAATTGCTGGTTACTGCACTCTCGTTCAGTTTATTATCAATCTCGGGATTGGGTATCCTTGGTGATTGACTGTTATCTATGTTACATTGTTTGCTGCTGGTATCACCTTCCTCTCCTTCATCTGGTTCTTCAGGATCATATTTCAGCATTAACTGTTTAAAATCCAAGTATTCCTTGACCAATTTCTTTCTGCCCTCGGCATCGAGTTCCGCATTGCTTACACCTTCCTTCAGCCTCTGTAACGTCGCTTTAGGTTTGAACAAAAGATTATTCTTACGATTGACGGCTTTCTCATAAACCTTGGCCGCTTCCGATGGCGAATATTGACCAATCTTCGCATCGGAGAAACCATAAAGATCTTTTAGATGTTGCCTCAATGTCAGGAGCAAGAGAAAACCTTGACTGGCTGTGATGTATTCCCGGAGCAAAGTCGTGTCACCTGGTAATCTTGCTAAAATCGTCTCTTCGTCCTCTTCGTCGTCTTCCTCGTCTACCAGAGATAATATATTTTCTGTACGAGGCTGCTCGCTCGATCCTACCATAACTACCGGCTGCATAGGTGGTTGCATCATTTGCTGATCTCGCTGATGTTCTTGCAACAACAAATGCTGCTGCTGCTGTAACTGCTGTTGTTGTTGTAGTTGCTGTTGTAGTTGCTGTTGCTGTTGCTGTTGTAGTTGCTGTTGTTGTTGTTGCTGTAGTTGTTGTTGTTGTTGCTGCTGCAGCTGCAGTTGCAATTGCTGCTCTTGCTGTATCTGCTGCAATTGTTGCTGCTGCTGCTGCTGTTGCGGCAGTTGTTGTTGTGGTTGTTGTTGTTGTTGTTCCTGTTGTTGCTGTTGCTGCTGTTGTTGTTCCTGTTGTTGTTGTTGTTGTTCCTGTTGTTGTTGCTGCTGCTGCTGTTGTTGCTGTTGGTGATGTTGATGCTGATGCTGATGCTGATGCTGATGCTGATGTTGATGCTGATGCTGTTGCTGCTGCTGCTGCTGATGATGATGATGATGATGATGATGATGATGGTGATGATGATGCGATGTCGATTGACTGCCCCCTTCCTTAGGCAGCAAAGCTTCTCTGAAAGACTGCAGCAAATTTGTACCTGACATCGATATGATAATATCGATATGATGGATGATGAATAATGGCTCGTCTTGTACCTGATATGTGAAATAAGCAAGATTATCAGCCAAGTATAACATTTGAGATAAACTTGTCTTGGCGCTCTCATCGAATTGTTTTAAAAAGGACAAGACGATCGCCCTTCTCTGTTGTTTCGTATTTCTTAATATAGTATATAGAAAACCATTGAGTGCACCAGGAAATTCACCTTCTTTAATTCGCATACCTCTCACAGTGTTATCATTCTGCAAAATTTTCTGCAATCGATAACTTAATTTTATACCAAATTGTGATTTCATATGGATGAAGCCAGGGTACTTCTTCTCGATGTCTTGCAGCTGTTTGTCCGCGCTGTGACTGACGGCTTTCTCGCAATCCGTGCTCATGCAAATCAAATAGGGTACTATTTGCACAGGATGCACCAAACCTTGGGTCAAAATCAGTTGTATAACTTTCAGGGCAGCGTGTCTAACGCTTATATTCGCATGTAAGAAAGATTCCAATATCTCTTTAATGTAAAGCTGAATGACGGTACTGGCCATTCCCGATGAAACATCTCCCATTTCCTTCAAATTCTCTTGCTTGGACATCTTCGACCATTCCAAATCCTGCTTTATCATTCTCTTTTCTTCCTCTTGAAGATATATCTCGATATTATTTAAAACTTGAATTCTCATATGAACCAGAGCGTTCTCCGATGTAAGCAAATGGTGATAAAGCTCTTTCAATTCAGGAACCAGCATGAATTCGTAATGTCTTATGCAAAGAGAACCAATAGCGGACAAAGTGAAATGACGTATATCATCGTTGTCTTGATGGACGAAGTAATTTAATGTTTCAAAGACTTGATCCTTTATGTTCTCTGCCAAACCCTCAATGACCTCCGGGTCGGTAAAATTAAAATGCCTCAATAACAAGCCGACTGTGAACAATGCTCTTCTGAAAAATGGCCTATACTTCAATAGCATTGGATTCGCTGGATCTTTCTCGTATAACGATTTGTACTCCGTCAGATGACCATAATATTTTTTAAAACAGTCACGTATTAATTTAAAGTTCCTCGTGACGTTGTTCACTATAGAGCCTAAACACGATAAACAACTTGCTACGACCGATCTATCGTGTTGCAGAATTAATTTAACCGAATCCTCTTCTAGCTGCGCTAAGAACGTTTCGCTGGGATGTTCCATCAACGGTACTACTAACTCGAGAGTGTGAGCAACGCTGCTTATTATTTGATAGTCCCCTTGTGTTTGACACTTTAAACTTAAGTAAGGCTGCAAGGTGATCGCATGATTAACCAAAAGTTGCGGTCGGATCTTCGCAAAGAGATATAACGTAGTTAAACAAGCGACCAGTCGCTGTGACGATCCTTTCTTTTCGGATTTACCGACGTCACCTAGATTAGTTTCCTCTAACCTAAGAACATTTTCTATCAAGCAATCGACGATCTGCTTGCATGCCGTTAATAATGCCTTCGGAGGTTCGGTTTGCATTTTCGTACTATCGTCCTTATCTTCCTTTGGTTTAAACAAACTTACCAGCAGTTGTTCAAACCATTCCAGGCCCATATCTTTGCTAGCTGCGACAACGTCGGTTATATTCATTACTTTTCTCAGTAACGAGTCGGAATCAAGCGTAGGTCGTTCTCTTACAGGGGTGAACCACATATTTTGAAAAACTTCCATAACTAGTTTTCTTATCCCTTCTTCATCGTTCACTCTTCTGATCATCTTCACGCAAATCTCTGGGATTTTCGGGAAATCTGGGCACTCCATACAAATGTCCTTCAGTATCTTAATCACACGTTTCCTAACACTGACACCTGTATCCAATATTCTTGCTAGCAACATGTCGTAATATTTGTCTATTAACTCCGGTCTGCTCAATACAAATTTTCCTACTAAATCGACAGCTGCCTCCCTTACAGATGTAGAATGATCGAGAAACGAATGTTTCACTCCCAGTTGCATATCGACTCTCGCAAGTACACTTGGATCTGCTTCAACGATCATCGTTAAACATTTCATAGCTTTCGTTCGAATTGCGATAGATGATTCTGTCAGTACGTGAAGTATTTGTTTGAGATAACGATCGAAGCTTTGCGAAAATGGTCTCTTTGATGCAAGGTATTGAGAAATTAGTTCGGCCGAATTGTAATCTATGTAGGTTTGTAAAACGTCTGGCTTAGTTCCTGTACTGTACGGTCTAATTCTGCTAATAATGTACTTCTTTTTTTCTTCTATGAGTCTATAAGCTTCCGAATTTTTCTGCTCGTTATTGTCATTTTCATCCGCGTCCTGATCTTCAACTTCCGAATCGCTTTCCTGATCGCTACTGTGATGTTTATTCTTTTTCTTCGCTCTCTTTTTATGCGTCTTCTTAGTCGGACTATTCTTTGATTGTCCTACGCGTGATTTCTCTACCGCACAATCTCTGTACCATTGAGCCAGATAAAAGTGTCGAGCGTATACCAATGCTGAATCCTTCGTTCCGTTAACAGCCAAATAATCTAATAGTACTTTCTGTAGAAAGACCGTCCTTTCTTCGTCCTCGCTCAATCCTATGATTTCCTTGTCTTTGATTTGATCATAATCGGCATCCTTTTGTTGTTCCAATTTGATGTCTCTTATAATCTGATCAATGGTGGACAACTTGCATTGAGAACTGACCGCGTCTTTTCTTAGTCTAGCTGCGACTACTCCAAGATAATCAATGGAAGCAACTCTAAGCGACATATCCGAACTTTTGTTCGAAAAATGTCCGACCAATAAATTTCCAAGCAAGCTCAGAAGTAATTCTGCTGCAGGCCATTCAGGTTTATTCACTGTAGCTAATAGATCCTGTACAAAATTCTCGAATAATGGTCTATAATCAATTTCTTCTCCTTTGCTTCCGCATTTGTTTAAAAATACAGTTAAAAAATTACCAGCTATTCTAGTGGCGGTCTCGTACTTATTTATAATCAAAACATCGGCATCGACGTAACTAATCTTTTTCTCTTCCTTTTTTTCTTCCTTCTTCTCTTCCTCTTCCTTCGAAGATCCTTTTGTTTGTGGTACAACACTGTCCGACAGCACCACGACGCATTGAATAAGCTGCAATACTAACGCAGTTAGCATCTGTATATGATCCTCAGAGTTTAGCCTATATGTGCGCAAACTTCTTTTGCTACTAGGAAGTCTCGCTATTGACGCCAAAATATCATCTAACAATAATCTTCTATGCTTTTCGTATTTGGTAAATATTACGGTGACAAGCTTCAGAGCGCTTAGTTGCAGATCGCTAACGGATTCAACAAAAAATGGTGCGACGCCTAACGTGGATGCGTGAAGAACACTGGTGTCCGTTAACACTTGAATGTTTAATAATTCGGCAAGGAGACCAACCAGTTCGTGCATTTTGTTATAAACTTGAAGAATGCTCTTTTCGCGAACTTCCTTCATATGGCCCCTTTTTTTACGTCCACTAGAATTATAATTGTCAGTCTTGTTTTTTGTGTCTATTTTATAAACAGGGTCAAACGAAGGATAGATGGTGTTTTGCAATTGAAATTTCATGAAAAGAACTATTCTGTCGATTACGTCTTCCAAATAAACTGTTTTGGGCATATTGCTCGATGTCATAATATGCAACGATATCAGGGATGCGTCTACGGCACGCTGTACCCTTTCCATAGCCAACTGCATCCACAGCCTACTTTCGTCAACGTCGTCGTCGGGATCTGCTAACGGAGATACTCGTGCTCCGTCACGAATATTCTTCTCTAAAATATTTAGCAATCTGACCAATCGGTCTGCAGGAATAGATTCCATAGCTCCTAAAGCTTTCAACTTTGCCGCTTCGGTACATAAATCGTGTAACTGATATTTAGGAATAAGTAGTTCTGGAGGCACATCACCATCTTCTTCTAACTCCGCGTTGGTTGCAATATCTTCTGTATTTTCAAAAATGGTTTCTATGGTCGAATTAAATCGTTGGTATGTGTTAGTTTCCATTAATTCTTCAACGCTTAATTTAGACAGAACTGGAACTAGTTTTTTCTCCACCTTTCTTATTTTGGGTTTTGTTGGTGTAAATATTCCTTCCTTCTTTTCGTCCTCTTCATCGTCGTCCAATATCCTTCTTCTCCTACGAATTTTATCTTCGCTTTTCTTCCTTTCTGCTCTCTCTTTTTCTCTCTGAACCTGACGTTCCTTTGCTCGCGCTTTGAAATATTTATTATTTTTACCAATTTCTTCCTCGCTTTCGGAATCGCTCTTTGTGTCATCGCGATTGGTCAATCCCATCCTTGCAGCACGGCTGGGGGATTTCTCAGCGAATGCAGCTAAACTCTTCTGCATAAGCGCCTGATCTTCTATAGATAATCTATTCAACATAACAACAGGTTCTTTCATTTTTTCTGTTGGTGTAGTGGGCATTTTTAACATTTTGTCGGAATTGTTGTTTTGTTGATGCTGTATTGGCATGATATTAGTAGGATCTAAAGTATTAACAACATTAACATTATGAAGGTTTGGATATGACGTGGTCTGTGAACCTGACAATAAATCTTGTGCAGCATTATCCATGCTTTGTTTCGTTTCAATATTCTCTATCGGTAAATCTATGTCAGGAAGGCCAGTTACTGGATCAAGTAAAAACTGTTGATTAGCTTGAACACTGCTATTAATATCCATATGCTCATTACTTTGCAACGAATGATGTACTTGTTGATTCATCGTTGGATCGTAAACATTCTGTTGCATGTTCATAGTTTGCTGTTGCTGAACGGGTATGTTCGCACGCATTGGAGAAGTCATGTGCATATTGTGTTGCGGCGTCATACCAGCCATGTTATGATGCTGAGGCGTTACATTGCCCAAAGATGTCAAAGGTGTATTAGGTGAACTCATATGAGCCGGAGAATACATATTTGGTTGGGGAGCTATATTCGACAGAGGATTTATACAATTGGAGTCATCCTGTACATGCTGTGGCGTAGTCGATGTTCTCGTTTGCTCCGTCATAACGTTTCCTCTAGGAGATGGAGAAGGCACGGCAAAAGGAGACATTTGTGAAATATCTGCATGATTTTGAGGTGTAACTGGCATTCGTGGATGCTGCGCGTGAGAGATACCACTGGGTGGTGGGAGTACGGTCCTAGCTGCAGCAGGATGAGCAGGACTACCTTGAGGCGTTTGCCTGGACCCTGAAGAATTCGAGTAAGATGGTGAAAAGCGGCCATAATTTGCTGGTGATTGATTAGAATGCATCTGCTGAGTACCCTGAGACCAATTTCTCGGAGAATTATACTGAGGCCCTTTGAACACGTGTGGATTTATCTGCAGAATTGCTTTAAGCAATTCTGGCGTATTCTGCTCTGATTCCAAGGGTTGTTCAGTATTAGCATAATTATCCTTCAGTTCAATATGGTCCGACGAAGTTTGTGACAGGGACAATATTAACTGGGGCACTAAATTTTCATCTCGTACACTTAACAATATTTGTGCTTCCTCTGCTACTCTTGGATGAAACAGGAGAGATTTGTTTGTCAGAGTTTGGGGCAGCGGCGTTGGTAGGGGCATTTCAGGTAACAAGTCAGTGAGACTCGCGATACCAGCGAGGGTAGTAATTGGCACACTCGGAATAACCCCATTCATTTTGAATTTGATTTGTTCTGGCATTACAGCCTGGACAAAAAATAGATTCAAAATCAATTCCAGTGTTTTTGTTTATCCCCCCTGGTTTCATAGAACAATCCAGTATATGAAGCACTGCACTAACATCATATAAAAGTTCTACTCACGATATAATATAGATGTAAGACAACAGAACGTATCTAAATGCAGCACTGTTGCCACATATACCCAAACTAATCATTGCTGTTATTTTTGTACTTGCATTTCCTAAACTTTCCAACACATTCTACTATTAAACAGAATAGTATCTAACTCTTGTCAGAGAACACTAACACTAAAGTTATATTGGGAACTTAACAAAGTCTCTTTTAAGTTCCCATGTTGTAAAAAAAGATTTCAACCAAACTTTGATGAAGCACGTGGGTCCTCCAATAATCGATCCATGGTTATCAATCCCTGGTCCTATAACAAAAAATTTTATTCAATTAAAGCTATCGTCCAAAAAATATTGAATGAGCGTTGATAAAATAATTATAATTTTATATTTTGAAATATAAGAAACAAAAACATCCATTGTTTATACCAAACCTTATAAAATTATAATGATTCTGTTAATGCATAGAATTTACCTATATAATAATATGAGAATAATAATAAAAATAAGATAATAATTATGTCATTATTTCATACACTTTATAAATACGATCAATAATACGTGCATTTCATTAATCTTTCAAAATGAAAGTATAAAATATGATTTAAATACAGTGACACAATGATTGAAAATTTATGAAAATACAAAATAACAACAAAACAATTTTTTAACTATTTCTCAAGAACAATTAATATGACATCATCAATTCCTAAATAAATTTGTTTGCACTAAACAGTTTGAAAACAAAAGGAATGACAACGCCATAACGTATTAATACGATCAAGAATAATTCCTAAATGTAATCGATCAATTATAAACAATATTATAATTATATCCTATATAATACAATCAGTTAAACAAATGTATAAAAAAATAATAAAAAGATTCGACAATAACTTAAAAAAAAAATGCCAAGAAAAATAAACTAATATCTCATATGTACGACATTGAACGGAAGATATCGACGATGGCAATAAATAATATTAACCAGGCTATTGTTTTTTAGTCTTATTAAAAACATTTTAATTATCTCGATTATCTTTATTGTTAATATCAATGAAAAACAATACCAACATATTGTAATACCATCTAAGTCATTACCTTTCTTCGTCGGATGTCTACCATCCAACATCATACATATGATAACATGAGCACTGGATGATGTTTAGACAGCAGAATTTCCCAAACGAACGCGAAAGCCCGCTAAAGAAGAGAATTAAATAGATCAGTGACAATATAAAAATCTATTGAACGTCAGATAAGTCTATAAAAACAAAGTTGATGTGTAAGGAGGTTCTGTATCAATTGCCTTACCCCAAGCAATCGCGACGATTATTTATGCTCCCGAATGTACTATGCGGAATATAATTTTGGCGGGCAGCGTGAACACATTTGCGTGAGCATCAATTTTAATCGTAGACAAACGTGTAGCCGTTTATTGCGCGTCCTCCAAATCGTTGCGTTCGACCGTGTCAAGCCTTTTAGCAAAAAACTTTTCCCCGTAGACGATATCCACTCAATTGTCAATCCGTGGTTGTGGCCTACTTGGATGGTTGCGCTTTTACAGCGATCACGAAGATATGCACCGAACTGAATATCACCTCACGACTTTCACTTACATGTTTCACAGCACCGCGTAAACATCGCCATGTCAAAGGTGGTGCATCGCGGGGAAAACAGTATTTATAGTGCGAATACGAAGAAAACAGACACAAAGGCGTCCATTTTGCTCAGCAGCGAGTTAGCGGAAGTTGCGTAGTAGATACAGCCGAGATACAGGTATACCGGCGCTTACGGCGTCGCGTTTCGAATGTTACCGAACCGTTTGCATGTGAGCGATTTATAACTTTACACCGATGCTTTATTAACCTACCCTCCAAAATATGTCGGTCAAACGAAGTAAATAAAGCGATCATGTCGTTGATTAGTTTCCCTTTTAAATTCATCATTCCTTAAGGAACTGTTGAAGGTCATACAAAATGGCGGAAGAATTTGAATTTTTCGAGGTAACTATTATTTCTAATATTTCATAGAAATACCTACGATTTTTACGTCCTCTATTTAATGACATTATGTAATTTAATATTTCGCTTAGATCAATGTTTATTTACCTACGTGTGCGTTTCACTTTTCCTTATTTCGAGTTTATTCGTAATCAATCGTATATACGTAGTATGCTTGTTCGATGACAACCAATCATGTTTCTAGACTACATGTTTATTCCGATTTACACAATTCTTTTTTCAAATTCAACCGCCAGGGAGCGGAGCACAGCAACAATAAGAAACATGTCGGCGATAAGAGTGTAACTAAAATCTATCCTATGAGTCTCCTATGAGTTTGGCCCCCCTGCGAGCAGGGCGATAACTTATACCGCGATATTACGCTTCGTATGATTTCTGACAACTGACGGAATTTAGTGCTTATTTTGATGCGGTGCAATATGTAATGTTATTATTAAATAAGAAGAAGCAGAGATGCAAGACATTTGTGAAAATATTCGTACGGCGATTGAACATGGACGTACTGATATTATCAGATCCATTTTAGAAGCATGTAGGTATTACTAAATTGTAATGTACAGTGTATTTGAATACTGTCAAGTAATGCAGCTAAGTGATATTAGATATCATAGCCTATTTTTACTGATCAGTTAAAATTTCTACGTTTACTTATTACACGTAGGTGAAAATGGTCCTACGGCTGAAGGAATAACAAAAGAAAAAATATTGAATCAACCTCTCTTAGAAGAAGGAACTTTTTTATCATATGCATCTAAGGTATCTAGAAGAAGTTATGAGGCTTTCTTATCGCTATATCTTGTTCCTTGATAACTTCGTAATCACTTTTATGTATTAGACGAATCAAGCGGATATCGTAAGAACTTTGTTGAGTTGTGGAGCAGATCCAGCCGTACAAAATGCAAATGGGCACAATGCTGTTGATTTAGCATCCAGCGATATCATACGTCGTATCTATATTGAGGAATTGCTAAGAGCAACTGCTGCTTCTGAGTATGTTTCTTGTTTGTATTTATTAATTACTAAAACAAATCGAGAAAGAAATAAAACTTATATTAAGAAAAAATATGTAATATATATATTTGTTAATCTAATGTCACTTACAGAATAGAGAAGGTAATACAATTACTAGATGCAGGAATACATGTAAATTCCTGGGATTCGCAAGGTAGTAAAAACACACCGCTGCATTGGGCAGTTTGTTACGGAAATAAAGATGTCATTACCTGCTTGATTGGTAAAATTAACTATACTTAATGACATGTACCCTAATTATAATATAAAATACTGATAATATAAAAATGCAGCTTCCCATTTACAGACCGTGGTGCAGATATAAATGCAGAAAATGGATGCGGTGCTATACCATTGCATGATGCAGTAAATCGTGGTGATATAGCTATATGTCACGAGTTATTACAAGCTGGAGCAAATCCTCTTATAAGAGCTGTAAAAGGGTAAGGATTTATCATTATATCTTATTTTTTGCACAGTTACGATATTTACATAATATTAAAAGATATATTTGCGTATAGAACATTTGCAGGGAAAACGCCATATGATCTTTCTCGTGGAAAACAGACCTTGCATGGCCTTCTTCAAAAATTTTTATCAAATTTTACATCAAATGACAATGAAGCTATGCATAGTCCAATTGCATTGTTTTCAGAAGGAAATTTTTCTCAAAAAAGTATTTCAAGCAATATGAGCCAACTCTCCATTGAATCTAATAAATCTTCTGAACCAGTATACGATATTCCATTACGAGAATCGGGGAAAGATAGTCCTAACAAAACTGCTACAGAAAAAGAAGGAATTTATTACTTACTTTGGCCACAACCAAAAACTATCTATGAACTTAAAAATTTTTCACCTCCATTTGTCATTGGCAAAGAACTTTTTATATCCATTATACAGGTATCTAAATATAATGAAATACTTATTAATAATTTGATCATATCAATTTTATGATATGTACTTTTCAACACAGGGCAGTGAGTCCATACACAGAATATTAGATGTTTGGGAAGTTAGCAGAACACACTTATTGGAGTTAGGTCATGATGTAAAAATAGGTGAAGTTCAACCTAGCTCTGGGAAATTATCTAGTGAA
The DNA here is from genome assembly GCF_014466175.1 of Vespula pensylvanica. Lineage (NCBI taxonomy): Eukaryota > Metazoa > Arthropoda > Insecta > Hymenoptera > Vespidae > Vespula > Vespula pensylvanica. The sequence goes on from NC_057693.1 coordinate 6,032,073, forward strand.
AACAAAATAGAATGTATAGTGAACAAAAATTTGTTCAATGTTTCTCATGGCTATCAATTGCATATTTCTCAAAACTCGATTAAAGTTTGTGCTGGAAGCCTACCAGGCTTACATTATGCAGTATGCACATTTGTGCAAATATTACGTTTAAGTAAAAAAGATAATACATCCGAAACATGCGAAATAGAACCTGTTCTCATAAAAGATGAACCAAGATTTATACACCGTGGAATATTGTTAGATATTTCACCAAGAGGTCGCATACCTACCCTGGAATATTTATTACACATGGTTGACTTATGGTCATCATTAAAAATATCTCATTTACATCTCTATTCTAGACTAACGTCAGCCTGTGACTGGCAACTTTGTTATACTAAATCTGAAATGGTTACACTAGATAGATACTGCAGGTAAATTTGATATATTTTTTTATTATTTAAATTTTTTTTTTTTTTTGGATCAATATAAAATTATTTTTTTTTATATAGAGATCGTCATTTAGATTTAGTACCAACATTGGACGTCGATTCCAATGTAGGACAACATCATCTCACACAAATGTGGCCTATTTTTCAAGAATTACTTGCTGTATTTCCTAGCCTGAGCTATGTACATGTTGGACCAAGATTGGCTAGTTTATTAGTTCAACCAGATAACTTCGATCAGAGTTTGTCTGTAAACGAAACAATTGAAACAGATATGTCAGAGGTATATAAATCGTATTCGTGCCTTCAAGAGTTATGGCACATTCTGAATTTGAATTCAAGCACAACTCTACTACTTTGTTCTAATGGATTACATTCCAAATTAGAATTTCATTACATTCCCTCAAATATTATTCTCGTTGAATATGGATTTCAGGTATAATAAATACGTGAATATTTTTGCTTCTTTTTTTTTTCTTTTTTTTTTCTCTTTTTTCCTAAAATATTAAAATTAATTGAAAAGTCGAAACGTATATACGCATGTATATTACAGGCAGATTATGATTTTTCTGAATGGACAGAAGCATTTAGAATAGCGGGAGGTAATATTTTATCGAGTTCAGGAACAGCAAGTTACAATAGTTTAGCAGGATGTCCAGCATCTACGTATATGAATACAAAAAATGCAATCAAAGCTGCTATTGAACAAGATTCTATTGGTATAGTGGTAGCTCATTGGTCCGGAAGTCATCATCTAACTCCTCATCCTTTTGCTTGGATCGGATATTTAATAGCAGCAGGAATGTCGTGGAATTCAAGTACAGATATAGATATAGGAATTGATGATAATTATGATATGCCTGAAGTATCCGGATTAATTAGGTATTAATTTTATTTCAATTTATAATATGTAATCTTTTATTATATTAAATTATTAATGAAATATTAACTCTTCTCTATGTTATAGGCAAAAACATATTACGAAATTACTAGATATTCACATTTTTCAAGATTCAGAATATAAGATTGGAAGTGCAATTTTAGAATTAGGCAGATTAGATACATTAGTATTAACCTTAAGTAAAAATCAATCAGCAAAAGATTTGCAACAAATACCTGACAATCGTGGATCTACTTTATACAGATTATTGACAGATCCCGATAATGTCAATTTGGAATATCTTTCAGCTGATCTATTTGCTGTAAGTTTTGAGTTATTTCTTCCTTAAAAAATATTAATTTCTTCATTGAATGTTATATGTAAAAAAAAAAAAAAAATAAATTATCTTTTCTCTTTAACAGAAAATGACAAAACAGATTAAACGTATCTCTCATTCATTATATGAAGGAAACTTATCCTCCAAATTTGCATCAATGGAAATTCAGGAACTTCAATTAACAGCTGATTTAATGCTCACAGCTTGTAAAATTGGTCGAACGCTAATTGTTGTGGGTATTAATCCTAACAGTAACATGGGTCTTGCAGTTATCAATTTAGGAGTGTGCAATTTACCACCCACCTTTAGAACTGACATAGCTAATAAAATGTTAGCACATATAGAACAATATAAAGGTTCTTGGTTACAAAGGCATTTACCTCAAGGCCTTCAAAGCTCATTATTGGTATTAACTAGTACTTTACATAGGTTTGTACCAGAAACATAATTTATTAAAAATTGGGGAAAAAAGATTTGCTGTTTACTTACGAAATGTATGTGTTACGAAGTTCCTCTTATAGAAGACTGTAGTAAATATTTACAAGATAAGATAAAGTCAAATATGAAAATGTAGTTACAAGTATCTACAAAAAATATTTGCTTACTACAGTAAATTCTAATACAGCAAAATTCATCATTAAGTTCATATTAACATTTTTAAGGATTAATATAAGTTATCAAGATGTACTGTATTCATTGACCATACTACAAAAAATAGAAGTTATAAACATATATTTAATTAAATATAAACATATTTACTAATATAATTCGACTTTTTTTTTTGGTCTGAAATAATACTAATCGATATTAACCATATAAAAAATAAATTAATATAATTAAAGTAAGATTAATTATATAAAAATTAACATTTTTTATAACTATCATACTCATTCACTATATGTGTATTGTGCACAAATATGACAATAAAAGATTAAATTATATCTCTTTCTAAAATAGGTAAGTGATCATATTATTCATCAAAATTGATAACATACTTATAATACTTTGTTTCGTGTCGTAAAATTTACATTAAAAAAAAAAATATATATATATATACTTTGAATCTCTAAAATAATATTTATGTACAATTTTTATTATTTATTTATAAAATTATGAATAAAAAATGTATATATATATTACACATATATGTTAAATTACACAATGTATTAAGTTATTTTTAAGTAAGATATATATTGTATATATGTTAGAAACAAACACATTTAATTCTTTGGTGGATTTGTAATATTAATTAAATTATTTCTGTTCTGATTGTTCCATCCACCCATTTCTAAATCGTTCTTATGAATTATCTCATTTTCTAGAGCTTGTAATCTATGAAACTCATCAATTTCAAATTGATATTTAGGTGTTGTAATACCAAAAAAATTTGCGAGCCATTCACCAAGATAATCACAACCATCCAATACTTTTGTACCAACCCAGGTTGTTTTATACCAAGTCCAAGGTAACCAATTAAGAGTATGCTACGAATCAACGAATTTATATTTATTAAAAGAAAAATATGGATAATGTTATATTATAAATTATACGTGTTTAATTACCGGATCGATTTCAGCTACGACTTTAGTTTCTTGCGTCTTATCTACTTCATCTTCTGAAGAATATTCTTCTAAATCTCCATCAGAAAAATGCAATATTCGTTTTGGACGTTTTTTCGCATTAGTTTTGCACTAAAATTTGTGCGTTTATAAATATTATAACCTAACACTATAAATTCGCTAGGTACATCTGAACATATACTTGCGTGTCGAATACCACATTCTCCTGTAAGACCACATCATTTAAATCACTTTCCTTCTTTTCTTCGTTCGCCATAGTTTGACACACATTACACAGTGTCTCAAGTGTCATTTCTTAGTCATGAGCAGAAACAACGTCCTTGTAACATATGTATACTCTTCACGCATGCGTATAATAAGTAAATAATGTCCGCGCTACTTTCTATACATACACACACACACACACACACATTTAGATATATAAATAGTATTACACAGTAATTTGAATTAATTGCATGATTTACAAAATACACTAATCGAATATATTAATTATTCAAGAAATTATTATTATATTAAAATAATTATATTATAATGTCAGATCAATTAATAGAATGATTAATGAATCGTAATATCAATATTGAACGCGCCATTTTTAAACAAAGATTTAAAAAGCGTGTCAGACCTGTATATGAAAGTGTTTTTCTTTTTCCATTGCAACTCGGTTTTCTTTAACAAGTAACAACAAGTTTACTATTAACTAGTGTCTACTTTCCATTATCATTTTACTTTCTATGCTACTTCTTCATGCTACTGCTGTCTATATTCTATTTTTTGCATTCAAATATCTAACACACTCCGAGAAAGAAAGTCATAGAGTGATGCAAAAAAACGACACATCATTTGATCCGGTTCTTTCTGTTAATTCTACCTTCTATCTATTCTAACATATTGATTTAGAAATTGTTTCCAATAAAAATTTTATAATTCATCGTTCGTTTAGGATTAAAAGAGAGATAACATCAAAGTCACATATCGATTTCGTTTTTTAGTAGTATCGAAACGTAGTAAAACGCGCTCTATTCAAATTGACTTGATCAATTTTCAGACAGCATGCACTTAAATGCATACGTGCCTGCATGCACATACACTAGAAAGTATTTGAAAGAAAATTAACGAATATATACACGTATATTGTGTGGACAAAGTATAAATTATAAGAAAATACAAATTTTACTATTGGAAAAAAAAAACAATTTTTTGAAAATATATAATGTAACAAAAAATATAGTATAAGATAAAGGATACATATTTATGTAATAACAATTATCTTACTGACCTATTACTGAGAACTTGTAAAAGTAAAGAATTAAGACAAGCTAACTCTTACTCTCTATGCTCTGTATGGTCAAGACCCATCCGGTGTCCCATCAATATGTGTACTTCAAGATCGCTTTTACCTTTCTAGGAAGGAGGGACATCTCTCAAGAGGTATAAAACAGTAAGCAGCAGATTTGTACATCAGTAAGTGCAGTTCCATCTTAGTTAGTAAAGAACTATATTTTTAAATTTTTTATTCCATAATTAATTCTTATCAAGATGCCAAAAACAAGATTGGTAAGTAGACAAATAATATCGATACATACAAATATTTTTTTCTTCTCAATAAAATAAGTATATTATAAGATTATTATTTTTGTAGTATAGAATATTTACGTGTTCTATCCTTATGGTTCATACAGCAGCATCCACTGGCAGTATGTATTTTTTTGTTTACTAATCGATTATTTTATCAATCTCTAATATTAATAATAAATTAATTTAACAAATAATTTTTATAGATTACTATTTTAAACCGGATGATAGATATGAACCTAACATACATATTTTCAATGGAAGGTTTATACCTGGAGATAACATAAACCAAAAAAACATTAATAATTATGATACAGAAAATCAAGAAAGGGATTATGCATTTAATGGCAGAATAAATAAAGCGAATCTTGAAGTCAGTAATTTACCATTACTTACTCATTCGACTGATAATAGATTGCCAGGACATATGGATACAAATTATGAAAATCATAATAACAATTTGAATCTTATAAAAGAACATCTACCTTATCATTTTCAAAAATACTCTAGTAATAGTAGCAATACAGAGTTTGATTTTGGAAAATACAGACATCTAGATTCATCTCAATATTCAAATGATCACCATCAGAAAGGATCTTCTCATACTGATTTTATATCTGGAAGCTATTCTACTGGAGTCCCATCATCGTATCTCGCTCCTATAAGATACGAACAAGGTTCTGACACATCTATGGTAGATGATACATATATCAATAATGATCATCAACAATTCTATGGAAAACAAAGAAGTAATACATTTAATTCCAAAGGAAAATATAATTACGAAGATGATGCATTAAATATATTTTCACCTGATATATTTTATATGCAAGAAGATTATAAGATCAAAGATCAAATTCAAGGTTTAAATCAAAACCAAGACACATCTTTTGCTGACTTATCAACCTCTGTATCAAATAATTATAATTCTAACGCACATGGTAAAAAAATTAATTTTCATAAGTTGGAAAGACCAGTTAATTATAGAGGAATCAAATACTCATCCATTCGTCCTTCTAAGAGTAATTTAAATCATATAATAAAGGGACATAAGAATAATCATCTTCCTAATAGTTATGCAAAAGATAATGGGAAAGCAATAATAATTAAAATTGGTGGCTCCAGTATTTATCCTAGATATGTTTATTCTACAAGATTTTATCCTAATACTAAAGGTGATGTAAATAGAGGTTATAAAAAAAAACGTAATAATTTCTTAAATAGGCCACGGAATAATCCAGTACCTATTCATTCGATAAATTTCAGTCATAATAATGACAACATTAACAATAATTATGATGATTCTGAATCTTCTGAATTATATAATAGAAATACCGAATATACAGACAGTATGAGAACAAATGCATTTACTACGTAAATCTGCGTACTCTTGATCGAAAAACTGTTAAAAAAAAAAATTTATTTTTTATAAAATTTAAAATAAATTTTTTGTTAAGTAATTGAATTTTTATTATTCGCTATCATTTGTTTATAGGTTCATATTTTCAGTCGTGTTATACGCACGCATGCACATTAATGTAAGCAAGGAGGCGTTCTTGAAATTTTTGGTTTAGCCAAGAATGCTTCTTCTTCTTTATAGCATTTAAATTTGATTGCATTGGTAGCATTATCAAGTAATTTGTCGTCATCATTGTTTATGTTATTCCTACAAAATGATTAAGACTTAGCGATTAAGAATATTTTTATAATAAATATTTTACTTAATAAAATATAAAATAAAAAACCTTCAACTTAAGGAGACAATTCATATACGTAAAATCGTGGAATTTGTAATGTCAAAAAATATACAAAAACAAAATTTATAACGATTTCATTATTTCTCACTCACAATGATGCAATACTGCTGAAGTTTTCTAGTTCTGTAAACACAATCCAAATTTGTGCGTCATTGTTGTATATTATAATTATTATACATCTAATATATGATAATATATAAGATTTACAATATTTTTTTTTAAGTTATATATATATATAAACATTATTAAAAAATATAACAACCATACCTTTTTTATTTTCTTGTGCAGATTCTAAAGTCATTGAAGATGATATTGTCATTGTACTACTTTCTCTAAAAAAAAAAAAAAAAATTATATCATTAATAATAGAGGTAATAATAAAAATATATAATTTAAGGTGATATGATGTAATATAATAATATATAATAAATTAAAAAAAATATATTTCAGAGTTTTACATCATATCAACTTGATAATTTTTATTTGATTATTGACACACTTGGAAGTTTGATTTTCATATAAATATACTGTAAGATCATCGGTCACAGTTTTCTTTAAATAATTTTGCTTAAATGTGCTCATTTTTTTAGAATTTGGATTAGTCAATCCTTTGTCATTTTGTTTTTCTTCTTCTGCATATTGTACATTCACTGTATTATGTTTTTTAGATACACAAGCTAAATTTGTCATATTTTCACCAAGATTGTTTGATACATTATCTGACACAATTTTTTCAGTATGTTTATAACAAATCATATTAGATTCACTAGACAATTGTATTGTTTGTGAAGTATTGTCAAAATTATTTGTACGTTTTTTATTTGGGATTATTTTGCTTTTAGATAATTTCAACATACTATTATTTTGATTAACTAATTTATCTTTGCTTTTTTCTCTTTTTTCTTTCCATGTGGATCTTTATTAATCAATTAAAATCAAAATAAATCAATATAACACTTATAGTCAAATATAAAATTTATAATTATATGAAATAAAAATTGCAATCAGAAGTACCTTGGAACATGTTCAAGTAATGTCAAACTAGTATTACTACAAGACTGATTATGTTTCTTATTGCTTTGTACAGGCAGTAATTTTGTATCAGAGGATTTTGCCAAGACTTTATCAATAACTATAGATTCTTTCTGAAATAAATCTGGTGTAATCATGTAACATGTTGACAACAATACTTCCCCATATAACTCTGCTTTATGATTTTTAACAGGATCATCCTCCTCTAATTCATTTTCCAATACATCAAATTCTTCCTACAAATTTTAATATTACTTAAAAATATAATTATTGTGATTCTAAGAGTATACCTACATTATCATTATCTGAAATTGCTTCATCTTCAATGTCAATAGTACATTCACGTTTGTGTACTTTCAAAATGTGTTCCAGATATTTCCTGAAATATTATTAATTATATAAAAAATTATTCTATCTTAACGTCATAGAATTATCATTTTTTCCTTATACCTCATTTCTCCAATTTTATTCTTACATAATTGTTCTAATATAGATGAAAGATTTACATGTTTTGCTTCATTATTTATTTGATCATTTACAAGAAAATTATTTAATGCTCCATTAACATATGGTGATACCTATAATATAAATAATTAATTAATAATATACTTGTAAAAATTATTATTCATATTAGATTAATCTACTCACAGAAGGATGATCAACTGCCAGAAGCATTATAAGAGTTGATATAAGTAATGATGCTGTTGTAGATATTCTAATCTGAGCTTGTTTATGCAATGATAAATTCATCAAAAGAGCTGTTGCATATTTTAATCTATAAAAACTCATTGTATTACTTTCATTATGTAGATGATAAACCAACCATTCCAGCAGTCCACTATCTATCATATATAGTCTTTGCTGCTTGCGCAATGATAATTTTTGTAAAGTAGACAGTGTCATGTCATAAGTGAGAGAATCTATTCCATCGTGGTAGTTGTCATTGAGGCAATTAAATATCTAACACATTTATTACATTGTAACTTCTGTAAACTTTCACATATATAAATATTAATGTAAATTTAATACACTTTAATCAAGATATTACATACCACCCTAACTATAGATGAATCCATGGATAAATAATCTCTACCACATTGTAAGGAAGCAAAAGTATTTAACAATCTAGCTGCAGATTGTTGCAATGGATGTGGCATTGGAACATTTTCTGGTGTTAATAAATACGGTAAAATTGATCTTCCATTATCACTGGCAATCTGACCATGTAATCCTAATAAATCTCTACTTATATATTCGTGTATAGCTTCATCACGTTCTCCAGGTTGACTTAAAGTAATTTTCTATAAAAATTTATTCTATTTATTATGTGTATTGCTTTAAAACTACGTAAGGTATATCTGTTACCCATCGTAATGCTTGCAAGAGAAGTAATTTTGTCTTTACATTTCCATTTATTAAATGTAATTTAATCTTTTTAAAATCTAATAACTTTGGTGATATATTAATGATATTAAAATTAGGCTGCATAATATCTCGTTTATTTGTATCATTGGACTGTTGTACTTTTACCTAAAAATAAATAAAAATGTAGTACATAAAATATGTATCTTAGTAAAATCCTTAAAATTACATACTTGAAATTCATCTCTTATGTTTTGATTAAATAAATCTGGAAATATCTTCATACAAGATTCTAACATTCCTTGTAGATCAACAGGTTGACCTTTTACTGAATTTTCAAGAACTGCTGTTAACTCTGCAGCTATACTTAGAAGTTTATGATAATCTCCATGTAATTTATGAAATCGAGATTTTAATTTTTTATGATTAGAATGAAGATTATATAAATGGGATTTTGTTAATGCTAATTCTTGATTATATGGTATTAATTTTGGATTGTATCTATAAATATTTTGATGATCTGTGTTTTCTACTAAATAATACTGTGGATAATCTTTTATTAAATTATTCTGTGTCTGTGTACCTCTGCAGAAAATTAAAAAGTTGATTGTAAAAATTATATCGAAATTTGTATAGTAACATTTTTAGTTTAAATTAAGCTTACTTTGATTCCATATTATATTTTCTTTCATAAGAAATATTAAGTTGTTCTTCACTTTTATCTTCTAAAAAGTCAGGTACATCTCTGTCATTCGGCTTAATTGGTACATTATTTTTGGTAACAATTTTTTCTGAATTATCTGTATTAGATATTTTACAAGGAATTGTTGAAGTAGTTATATCAATCTCAGACATCTTACTTGATTCAATGTAATTATCCATAATTTCTTCATTCTTTTCACTATCCTATAAAAAATTTAATAAAATTTGCAATTTTTATTATATCGATTTTTTTGTCTTATTTTGGATCACACAAATATACCATAGATTCATATTATTTACCTGTACATACTTTGCAATAAATTCTTGCAAATGTATAGATAATTTTTCTGTCCAAGACTTATTAAGTATTTCACGAAATAATGGATCAGACAATGGATCTTCTATATAAGGTAATGCAAAGAATGCTCTTAATTGAGTTTCATATTTTAATTCTTTACCATCTGTATTCAAATATTGTTGTAGCCTTGTCATATTTTTGTTAAAATCTTTTTCAAGTTTGGTTGTATGCTTCTGTTTATCATTAACGATTGTTATTAGAATTTTATTCTTATTAATGAAATGCAATATAATAAAACAAACAAGTTTTTTTTCAGGCATATAATTTCATTACCTCTATTTCTAAGAAAGAAGAATCCTCTTTAGTAGAGGCTGCTGCAGGTGTGTTTTTGTCTAAATTAAAAAATAAACTAATGTTAATATATCTTTCAAAAAATTCTAAATTTGTACATAAAAAAATAAAAGTTTCTTATTACCTTTATTATGATTTTTTTGTTGGATTAAAATTAACATAGATTTAGGTAAAATGACAAAATATACATGTAATTTAAGCGTTAAGATTTTGTACTCTTTACATGTTTTCATACGATCTGGTATATATTTGTTCCATAACTAAAAATAATAAATAAATAATCTCCTGGATATTTCTTTGTTAGTTTTAAATTTATTTTAAAGAAATACCTACTTCAAAAAATTTTATAGCATTTCCAAATTTGTAGCTCAGTAAAATTTGTTTACTTGGTCCCATAACAAAAGATTTGTTCATGATTATAGAATCCTCTAAATTTTTAACAACAACTTTATTGGCTTCTTCGATTAATTTTCCCGCAGTACTATTAAAATTACGATTTAGAAGAAACTATAAAAATATATAGAATAAAGATAAATAATATCAAAACATATTAATATAACAAAGCACATATATATTATTTCAAATAAATTTGATAAATAACCTCATTAGTATTTGTTTGATCGGGTTCGAAGAAATTTCTATAAAATCCTTTTTTTAGTTGCTGACAATCATGATCACTTGATCCATCATTACACATCTTGATAATAAACAAATATATTCTCGGATTCAGAGATATATTTAATTATTAAAAGTTGCTTATATTTTTTATATTTTTTCTATATTATATATTAAAAGAATATAATTCTTCTTCCACATAAGGCACATGTTGCGTATTCTCAGAAAAGTAATCGTCGTATAAGGAATTGAATTTATGCAACGACATTACTGATCGATAATACTTCGGTTACACGCCGATGACAAACGTAAAGAAACATTTTATCGTTTATGTAAACACATTGTTATTGTTATTGTTACGTATCCAGTAGAAACGTTAATGAGTAGAAACCTTCATGAGATAAAAGAAATAGTAAAAATAAAATAACGTATATATCGTACAAAATTAATATTAGAGTTAATCTAATTTTTTTCTAAATAGTTTTTTTTTATATAAATATTATATTAATACAGATAAAACAATTGTTCAATATCTCATCTTTCGATAAAAACAGTACATATTAATTTTTTTTTTACATGTCAAATGAAACATTTTATTTATATAAAACGTTTTTATACATGTGTGTGTGTGTGTGTGTGTGTGTGTGTGTGTGTGTGTGTGTGTGTGTGTGTGTGTGTTTATATATATATATACACATCAAAATAAAATTACAATATAATGACAATAATATGCAATTAATTAATTTGATAATATTTACGATATTAAATAATCTGATTATATGATCGCAATATTGATTACCTATGTCTTACTATATGGAAGTTGCTGCATACGAAGTCCCTAAGAAAAAAGTACATTGATTTTAAAATCAATTGAACGAATCGTAATTGAATAAATAAGAAATATTATATTATGAATAATTTAAAATAAATAAATATATTTATATTTATATGATTGTACTTACCTCTTAGAAAGTTATACACAACACACACACACACACACACGAACATATATATATCGAATTTAAAAAAAAGAAATAGTTTTTATTTTGACTAACATTAAAATTTGTCGAGGATCACGGGTTATTAAGGATTTTGTTAGAACTTAGAAAAAGCATAATAATTATATATATTTATATTACCTTCCAATGGAATCGTCTTTTATGAAGGTTTATTTACCTTAATGAGACATATTAATTATCGTATTACATTCATTTTGCGCACTGATCATGAAGTTTTTAACAAAGATTCAATTTCTTCTTTTTTTTTTTTTTTTGTTTCTTGTTATCTATAGAGAATTACCTAATCTAAATAATTTTTTTAAAAAATGTGAATTTTTTCAATTACAGTTAATCTTTTTTTGAATATATTTCGTCGTTGCATATGGCTTAATACTAATCATAGAAAATGTCATATTCTTTTACACGTCGTCATAGTATGTACACAGCGACCAGTGCTATTCGCTTGCACCGGTGTACTTAGGCTACAGTCATTTATGTATATAACATATCTTAAGAATAAAAATACTTGTGACAACAAATTAAAAAATGAAATGAATGTATAAAAAAAAGAAAAAAAAATAAAATAAAATAAAAATTATGGTATAAATCTAAAATTCAATATCATGCGACAATAAATGATTTTTTTCGAACGTATACACGTGACAACAATACAGATTACATTTGGAAATACTTTTTGGCTATTTAAAGGAACTACTTGTAATTTTTCAAGCATATATTTTTTATATTTTTTTAAAAATTATTACGCGCCAGACGTTCGTGTTTTTATTTCTTTTTATATTTCCATCAAGAATATCAATCATTCCAAAATTTATAAGATTGGATGTTGTTATCAAGCCAATATTTAAAATAATGTTTCCATATTTCGCACACGTGTTATGCTTTTATTATGGTATTATTTTATATCTTCTTTTGGGGAAAAAAAAAAAAAAAAAGAAAAAGAAAAATGATCTTCATCGAATGAAAAGAGTAATGAGAGAATAAATATCCTTTTCGGCTAACTTATAATAATTTCTAAACATATACTATACTTAACCTCTGCAAACCGTAAAAGTGTTCCTTATCAGGAAGACTGCTCTTTGCATATTGAATCACGTCTTTAGAGACATGAAACTTAAAAGCGCAGGAAGTTTTGATCTATCATTACTATACATACGTATCCATATTTCAAAAATCAAAACTAGTGATGTTGACATTTTAGAAAGACCTAAGAGAGAGAATCTGTGACATTTGTAAAATAAATCTTATTTAATTAATAGTTATACCTCGAGAAAGTCCTTTAATAAAGTAACGCGACGTTTCTCGGCAATATCCATTTGATTTTCCAAATCACCGCGATCCGTTGTTTCAGCTCGCTCTATCTTCCATGAAAGGTTTTCTATTTCTGCTTCCAATTGTGCTTGCTGATATTCAAACTATTAAAATAGAAAGAAATGATTCATTCAAAACTTTAAGCTTATTTATTAGAAGAATTTTTTATAAATTGCTAAGTTCTTACAAGTTCTTTTCTTGGACCAGGTTCCATGTAATAAGCATAAGGATATGTATATTGTAAAGTATAACGACAGCGAGCTAAAAGTGATGCAGCTTCAAACAAGTGTTGCCAATCTATCCATGTACCACTTGCTGTCATAACTTTTTTGTTAATTCTCATTTTTATACCCTCTAAAGTTTGTTCTTCTAGTTTAAGAGATTTACTATGATTTTCCCACTACAATGAATTTCTTGTTGATAACAGATAATGATGTTGATATTATGATACTGATATTACTAATAAATGATATAAGCTTACCCTTTCATAATAATGTAAATATTTTTTAAGTGCTTCCCTTGCTTGGGCATGAACACTTTCATGCGCTATATTAGGATTCTCCTTATAACGTGAACATTCATAATATTCACTTCCATGTGCTTTCCAATCACCGAGACACATCCAACAAAAATCATGTTTACAGTTATAACACTGCATATGATTACAACCACCATTTTTTTCTATACAAATATGACATTTTGGACACTAAAATACACGAAATTAATATGAAAAAATTATGTATGCATAATGGATTAATGCAATTAATTTTAGACTCTTACATCTTTGGTATGAGCACTAATATAGTTTGCTGTTTCTGAATCATCTGCACATTTTGTTAACCACTTTTTAATTGTGTTACAGTCAGTAGGAGCATGATAATCCATACCACATCGAAAACTGAACCATGAAAACAATAATTACTATTTATAAAAATATATATATATATATGTACCCAAATATATTATTTATAACAGATAGAACCAAATATGCATACCAAAATACAGTTTTACAAGAAGAACACATAACTCTTTTAGCTCGTTGCTCTTTTGAACGCATGACTATTTGGCAATTTGGACCAGGACAAAATCTTAACTGTGGATGAGATTTTACATAATCACAAAAAGCAAACTGTTGATACCTTTCTCTCATGTTAGGCTTAGTGAGCAAAGATAAGACAAAGTCTTCTGGTACTAAAACGTCACAGTCTTGTGCCATGCAACTTATTCCTTGGAACAATTAACATTTATTATGAAGCTTATTTATAGAATTAAATTTTCATTATTTTGCAAATAATTGACTCCATAACTTACCAGTAGATATACCTTGTGTTATTTGTACTTCAAAATGCATACACCAACAGTCTTTGCAAAAAGAATGACCACACATAAGAGTAGAAAATTTATCAGCAGAATGAATAGTTACACACACAGAACACAATCCACCCTTTAGACTCTTTATTCCTGACGTAGAATCCACCAAAGGCACCGGTCTAATTTTCGAAGTGATCAATAAGTTGGAAGCATTGGTACGATATTTCGAAATAATATCTTGCAGTGCCCAATTCTGTGCGTGTAATAATACTTTGGCTAAGGACGGTGTTATACGTAGACTGTTGCTCAGTACTTCCACATTTTCATTCAAAAGCCTTTCTACCTCGTCAACTCTTAAACAATCATAAATGGCATACTCGGGATCCCTCCTATTTTGATCTGGATCAACATCATTATCTACTTCACCACCCCATGGTTGTACATTGTAATAATCTTCATAACCTGGGTCTCCACAATCTGAATCCGAGTAATCCATTTCACTGTCATATTCTTCGCCTGACATCTATATACACAATTATAATTGTATTACTTTACAATTGAATAACACAGATCACATTTACAACCATAAACATATAAAAAAACATATGAATAAATTTTCCAAATATTTTTACAAACTTGTAACATTATTAAATCATATCAAGTACAAGATCAAATCAATGATTTATTTTTATAACCTCAGAATGGTATTATTATTTTCACACTGATGATTTCAATCAAGTACATTAAAAATGAGATGAAAATAATAATAAATAAATTTTCATAATAATCTCAATTTGTGAGAGTTCAAGAATAAATTTATTCAGACACAAATATATATTTAGATATTCAGATATGTTAAAATAAAATCGTAATAATGCCGCGTTTATAATGATTAATCGTTTTCTTAAGAATTTTATGAAGGTTTAAGCTGTCTATATCGTCGACTAACAACGGACTCGTGTATCTTTGTAACTTGATTTACGATTAGTAGTAATTAGCTCGTGGGAAAATATCTACGGCCAAATAAAAACGTGTATATATTTATGTTTTTTTACGTTGTATATAAGGCGAGAATAGTATCGAAAGATTTTATTTTAATTTGTCTTATAAGGAGTAACGCACACTAGCACGTAGGCTCATCAGATCCGTTTCAATGCTTGTGTTAGACTACTCGTAACAGATGATTCAAGTAAAATCCGAAGGTAGATAGGGATAAGTATGTCAAAATCACCTGACATCAAACAGCTGAGGTTGTTTAAGTATGAGTAAAGAGAGAAACGTATAAAGAGTGTATATACATTGAGAAAGATATAACATTGTTCACGATCGTAAAGAAATGAAGAAAGAAAAAAAAAAAAAGAAAATCGTGTAATGTATTACACGCAGGTACATACCTCTATTGAGTTCATAGCATTTTTTTTTTAAAACACGCTTTAACCTTATACAATACGACAGCGAGACGGAGCGTGCTTGTATACTTTTATTTTAGATTCTCTTCTCGATCTTCGTAATCTTTTGAATCCTTTTTTTTTCTCTTGACAATGTCAAAAATTCATCGTTCGATTTTTCTCATACGATAATTCACATCAATTTGATGTATTTACAAGAATTTACGAGAACAGGATTACTTCTTTTCTTACTACGTTCTCTTCATTCACAGCGTGCGTGTACGCAAGAGAAAACAAGAATATACTAGTAACTAATCGTCGAGATCTGTTTTATCCATTGTAATTAACGTTTACATTTTTTATTACATTCGATTTTCCTTACATTCGAAGAATTCGTTTATCTCTTTCTCTCTATCTCTCTCTTTCTGTTATGTTTATATATATATATATATTTTTTTTTTTAACAATAACGTGATTAAAATTTAATTTCTTCTACAGTAACGAAAGATGATAAATAAATAAAAAAAAAAATTGATTGATCTTACAGAACTGGAGGAACAAAAAATAATTGTTGTTAATTTAATGAAAAATACGAAGCTCTATAACTTCGGTGCCTTTCTAAAGTGTTTTAAAAAAGATACACACACACACCACACCTTTAAACGCGCAATGTATGTAACATTGCGTCGCTATGAAAGAGAACACTACTTCTCAAGCGACTATATAGATACATAGCACACACACATACACGTAATACACTGTAAGCAATGATCGAATCATGATTTTATGATGATTTTGTTAGTTTAGCTTTCGATCGTTCTATGAATTTATTCTATGAATCCTACTAATGTAGAACAAGATATATTTTTAAAGTATGTGCTTCGAGTATACATATATATATATATATATGTATATATATATATATATATAAGTATATATATATATACACAACAAAGTAATAAAAGTTCTTTTGTATAGCTAATTTTATAGTCAATATATTTAATTTGTTTTTAATTTGAAAAATTTTTCTATAAGATGATTTAACTCTATAATAATTTAAAATTTCGTCAAAATATGTTATAATATGTGTATGTTTATATATACATATATATATATATATATACATGTATATATCTGGATACATAATAATCTTATACAATCGATATATATGTTCCTAACTTCGATTTTTATATAGTAAAAATAATATTGCGATAGATGGCGTTCGAGTATTAATCGAAGAAAGGAAAAACGAGATTGGTCGAACGATCTTCGAATTTTTGGTCGATGTAGAAACGATATCTCGAGTGGGAGTTGCGGCTTATGATCACAGTAGTGGTATGACAGAAGCGCTGTCATTTAGAATTGAACGAATAACTTATTTGTCAAATATTTAAAAACATCGCCACAACACAATGGCGATGGGCAAAGGTTTTCGCGTATACGAAAAATTAAAACCACCTAGTCCACATTCCCTTTTGTTAGAACGTCGAAATCATAAAGAAACTGTTTTATTTGAATCTCAGGCTGTCGCTGTACTTTGTAAGTATATAACGTTTATTAATTTTCTAATTACGTAGAGAAAGGAAGTAAGAGAAAGAGAGAGTATAGTTTTAATAACAAATGTTCGTTTTCCACGATGCTATCATTTTTCATTTTTAAAACTAACATCTTCGTATTGTAATTCGTATCTAACCGGATTAATCGTCTCTTTTTTCCGAATAAATCGATTGTTATATATCTCTTCTTCGACCTTTTTTCCAGCTCTTCAAGAAACAGAATCCTTGAAAGGACAATATACAAAATTATTAGATGCCTATGGATGTTTAGGAGTGTTACAATTAAATGCAGGAGAGAACACTTTACTTTATCTTGTCCTTGTTACCGGTTGCTTCTCAGTTGGTAAAATTGGTGAAACCGAAATCTTCCGAATCACACAATCACATTTTGTTCCTTTACATTATAGTCAAGGAAATGAAGATCGCGTTTCAGAAGTTAGGAAATTTCTTAATTCCGGTACATTTTATTTTTCTTGGACAGCGGGGCAACAAGAATGTCTTGATATCACACTCAGTGCCCAAAAAAGAAGTAAATCAACAACCACAGATAATAGATTTTTTTGGTAAAATAGATTTTATATTAGTACAAACTATTTGTTTTTAATCGAATAAAAAGAAAAATATTTTTATCTAATAAATAGGAATCGAATGTTACACATTCATCTGTTAAGATATGGAGTAGATACGAGCCAATGGTTACTTAAAGCGATGTGTGGCAGTGTAGAAATTCGTACCGTTTACGTGGGCCATAGACAAGCTCGCGCAGTTCTTGTATCAAGATTAAGTTGTGAAAGAGCAGGTACTAGGTACGTATATCGATCGACAATGCTATAATAAAGTCTATGTACAATGATAGTAGAAATATTTTAATACCGTATTAAATGTTTCCTGTATATATATATATATATATATTTACTCTAGAAAAAATAATTTCTTTTTATGCCTTTATATAGATTTAACGTTAGAGGGACCAATGATGATGGACACGTAGCTAATTTTGTGGAAACCGAACAAACTATTTATTTGGATAATGAAGTAACATCTTATATACAGACTAGAGGATCGGTTCCTTTATTTTGGGAACAACCTGGAATACAAGTTGGTTCGCATAAAGTTAAAATATCCCGAGGATTTGAAGCTTCAAAACCAGCTTTTGATAGACATTTAACTATGATTAAGCAAAGGTATGGACAACAAGTGATAGTAAATCTTCTGGGCTCCAGTCTCATTGGTAGTAAAGAGGGGGAAGCAATGTTAAGTCAATTATTTCAAACACATCACAATATGTCAGAACACAAAGATGTACCACACATATTATTTGATTATCACCAGGAGTGTAGAGGTGGAAACATGAAGAATCTCTCCAAACTAAAAGCTAAAGTGGAAAAGTACTTAGAGTCCTTTTCCTTATTTTACGCTGCTGGAAAAAATGTAATACTTGAACAAACTGGTACAATTCGTACTAATTGCTTAGATTGCTTGGACAGAACTAACTGTGTACAAACTTTTTTTGCATTAGAATTGCTAGCACAGCAATTGAGTTTATTAAAACTACTTGAAAAACAACAAATGGTATCAAGATTCGAGGAAGTTTTCCGTCAAATGTGGATATATAATGGCAATGAAGTCAGTAAAATTTATGCTGGAACAGGCGCGATTCAAGGAAGCTCGAAATTATTAGATGGAGCAAGATCTGCCGCTAGAACGATACAAAATAATCTTTTGGATTCTAGTAAGCAGGAAGCTATAGATATTTTGCTCTTAGGTTCTACATTAAATACAGAGATAGCCGATAGAGCTCGATTATTATTACCATCTAATATGTTACACGCTCCGCCAAGTGTATTGAGAGAAATGTGTAAAAGATATAATGAATATGTGACAACAATGAAGCTTAGAATAAGCGTTGGTACTTATAACGTGAACGGTGGTAAACATTTTCGAAGCGTATCGCATAAAGATATTTTACTTTCTGATTGGTTATTAGATGCTCCACGTTATTCATCGTGTAAGTATAGATAGATATATTAAATCTAATGTTACGATTATATATACATTTTTCAATAATATTTTCAGCATTGGTATCTGTTGAATATGATAATATACCCGTGGATGTATTTGCAATTGGATTTGAAGAAATAGTAGATTTAAATGCTAGTAATATTATGGCAGCTAGTTCTGACAACGCAAAAGCTTGGGCAGAAGAATTACAAAAAGTATTATCAAGAGATACCGAATATGTTCTTGTTACATATCAACAATTAGTTGGAGTTTGTTTGTATTTATTCATACGGCCTGAACATGCTCCTTACTTGAGAGATGTTGCAGTAGACTGTGTGAAAACAGGTTTAGGTGGTGCTACGGGTAATAAAGGTGCGGCAGCTATACGATGTGTCTTATATTCTACATCTTTATGTTTTGTATGCGCCCATTTTGCTGCTGGCCAATCTCAAGTTACTGAGCGCAACGCCGATTACGCAGAAATAACGAGAAAAATAACGTTCCCTATGGGTAGAACACTAAATACTCACGATTACGTATTTTGGTGCGGAGATTTTAATTACAGAGTTGACATGGATAAAGACGAAATGAAGGAAATGATCAAGAGGAATGAAATTGATCAAATACTGCAGTATGACCAATTAAAAGTAAAAACCTTAAACATTTTTCTAAATATACGCAAATTATCTAGAACAATATGACACAATTTGATTTTAATAGTAGCTTGCAATTCTTCGGTCGATTTATTCTCGTAATTGTAGGTATTACTCGCATTCGCTTTTCGAACAGGTACAACAGGAACAGGGTAATGTGTTCAAAAACTTTTTGGAAGGGTCCATCACATTTCCTCCTACATACAAGTATGATCTTTTTTCCGACGACTATGACACCAGTGAAAAATGCCGGCAGCCTGCATGGACGGATAGAGTTCTTTGGAAACGAAGAAAGCAAATACCTGATATTGGTGAGTGTGAAAGAATACAACTAACAAGAACATTCTACATAAGCTCTGGGTAATTCTGTTAAAACTGTGACCCTAGATTCTCCTACAGATTGGTATCCAGGAAAGCTTATTTATTACGGTAGAGCAGAATTAAAACAAAGCGATCATAGACCTGTTATTGCTATTATCGACGTAGAGGTTCATCGTGTCGAACCACAACAAAGGGAACACGTATTCAAAGAAGTAATCGAAGATTTGGGCCCACCGGATGGAACGATAATAGTAAAAACGGTAGATGAGACGGAAGATGCTGATAGCGCGTTCGATAGTAACGTTATGATGGCTTTGGTTCAAGATCTGTCTCATATCGGCGAAGTGATTCTCGTGAGATTCGTTGGAGAAACGATTTGGGTCACCTTTAGAGATGGACAATGCGCTTTGGCTGCTGCAAAAAAAGGGATGACACACGTCTGCGGCCAAGCGTTAACTTTAACATTAAAGTCACCTAATTGGATGCAACTCATTGAAAAAGAAATAGAAATTTGTAGCAATACTACGGCATCGCAGCCTGGTGCTTTCTCGCCTGTTTCGAAAACTTCTTTGCCAAAATTAGAGCAATTAGGAATTACCGAACACCCATCGGCTAGTAAAGGAAATACAAATGGTGTTACACCACCACCTAGGCCAGCTCCACCAGGCAGACCATCTCAACCGCCGAAAAGTCCATACCAAGAGAAAAAACAAATTCCGCACGCAGGTGTATTTAGCGTATTACCTAATCAATTTTCCACGACGCCAGTTAAAGATAGAGCCGAATCCGATCAAGTGGAAAGATCGTCTCCGGAATCTGCAATTTACGAAGAAATATTAGATGGATTTCCTAATTATCCTGCTCCAACTAGACCACCACCGCCATTACCACGTACTGATCCTTGCCAAGAATCATCGAGCAAATGTATTAGTTCTATACCCCCTCCATTACCGCAAAGACAAATTCCTCCACCTCAGCATGCCCCGCCTAGCTTGCCTACATCGTCGGTTCCACCACCAGTTCCAGCAAGAACATCAGGTGGTCCACCTATTCCAGCGAGAAATCCACATTAAAGACAGAGTTTATGTTAGTCTTCATTTAGAGTATTATTGTCATCTTACATATAAATATTTATGACACTAAATAGAGAAATGAGATAAAAACAAGGCAAAGTTCTCTTTTGCTTCCGTAAGAGTCATCACTCTCTCTCTCTTTCTCTCTCTTGATGCCGCGATAAAACTTCCAAATCTATTTCGTGGCTAGGACCAGTTCTTTATTTGTATACAAAATATCAGTAGGAAAGTGCTTGTTACTGTACCATTTTATTAGTTCGAATCCTTCCGCAAAATAATGATTAAGTGATTCCATAAGATCGTCGTATATCTATGATCTTTGATTATTATTCATGACCTTTGTGTTTATAACGATTATATGTTGTTTACAAAGTAAACGGAAAATAAGTAAAATTTTAATGGCTAGATACAAATACAAGGATCATGAGATAATTTCTGAAAAAATTTCTGTTTATGAGAGAACTAGAGAATTATTTAAAAATAAAATATATATAGCATGTTTGACATATGATACAATGCTACGATATACAATGTTACGCTTAAATTATAGCGCATAATTCGTAATAAAACCCATGGAATATGTTGTAGATTCTATTAGCTCGAGCGAGACATCGTTTGATGTATCTCAAATGTTGCAAAATAGAATTGTGAATTTTATAGGAAACAGTTGTTAATTTATCTATGGAGAAAGTATATACAATGAAAAAAAGGGCAATAAAATAGAGATGCGTTGTAACTTAAGATGAAATGTAATTCTCATTATTCAGCTTTGTATACCGCCGAATGCATATATGTTGTTCAATGTTATAAAGATAGCTATTGTCAAAGTAGTACAAAATTAAGATTCCTTGCTTACCGATAAGTAGCAACACGAAGAGACACTTAAACGAGTAGACAAGAAAAATTTCGTTCCCACATTTATAAACTATTTTCTCCTTCTGAAAGTAAAATAATATTTTTAGAAACATCATTTAAAAGTATTTTTATATGTTCTAATCATTTTTTCCATCGTAACTTACATTTTTCCAATGTGTTTTTTTTTTTTTTTTTTAACAGACAGTGCTTAATAAAACTGGGAACATCTTCCAAAATAAATCACATGATCGAATATTAATCTAAAATATTTTTGTTAAAAAAAAAAAAGACAATTTTGATGTAATTTTAATAACAAAAAAAAAAAAAAAGACGTCATTATGAAATTCCATAAAAAATTATTCGATGGGTATAAAGCGTACGTGTTTATATAGTTTTTTGTTATTTCTGAAATAATAATTACATTTTCAAAAAAAAAAAGAATTGAAACATTCCTAAAACATCGAAATATATCGATATCGAATTTTTATTATTATAGTTATAGCTTAGAATTTTAATTATAAAATATTTGAAGCTGCAACTAATTTGCAGTACTACACCTAATGGATATTAACAGTAATGAATTAATATTGTTTCATAAAAAAAAAAAGAAATTTTATTTATCTAAGTAGCACATAACCGTCCTTCGATTTTGATGCCAATTGATTTATTTGTGCTCTTGTTAAACGGAGATATAAAATTGGTCCCTTTACTTTATACATTGTAGAATGATATATAAAAAAATGTTTTCGCGAAATTTATGTGTGTGTGACGAATATATATATATATATAAATATATTGTAAACACAAAGCGCTGTGCCTGTCACAAAAACTAAGATCATGTGTAAATCAATGTAAATGGCTGTGAACACAAATCCGGAAGAGTATGCTTTTAGTTATAACACATTAATCCCTTTTAGCAAATAAATTATGTACAAAAACGAATATATCCCATAACGATTCCTCACGAGCCACATTTCAATCATTTTAGATCGTTGATGACATCAGAAACGGAAAGTACAAGAATGACTCAACGAATGGCAATGCACCGCGGATACGTCAAGAGTACAAAAGACTATCCCGATCCTAGCAACAGTTTATAACGAATAATATGTAGATGCATTTTAATATATACATCATTTCTCATTTAAAATTAAAATTCTTTCTTGTTACGCTATACGTAGTTAATGATACGAGTTTCTTGTACTTTCTCTTAATTCACAAGATAGTTTACCGAAGATATTCAAATTTTTAAGGGGAAGAACTGTTGCGCACTAAATCACATAACGATTGTGTTTTCGCGTTCCATAACTTTAAATTAATTTCGCACAGCATTCATTTGTAGCACGATAATATATTGGAATGATGCATTGATATTATTTCAACTTACATGATTATGTTTAAATAAATCAATGCAAAATTCGTTGTTGACTTGCGAAGAGTCTTAAATTAATAACTAACTAGATCCTGATCGATCTTAAATACAATGAATAAAAAATTAAGAGATCTTCCGTCTGCACGCTTTATCTTTTTGTAGATGAAGAAAAAAAATCGATTCTTACAAATCCAGATTGATTATAAATTTACAATTTCAAGTGTGATATGTGTGTGTGTGTGTTTGTGTACACATACTGTATATCGTTGCGCGCATTATTCGAAATTAAATTCAGATGAAACGAAAAGCGATTTTCACTGTCAGCATATAATAATATAGAAAAAAGGATGCTGTGTTAAAAAGTACGGGATCCAGTAAGGAAATACCTAATAAAAAAGAATATAGGATATACTAAATGTTAATGAGATGTCAAAGTAAAAGTCTTATGAGATTAGTACATGTGTTTACATGATAATAAACTGTTTTCCCCTCCCTTTCTTTACAGTTTTAATACAGTCTCTTTTTTGTCATGTCTATAAATTGATCGTTGTGTTTCCATTATTTGGAAAGATTTTTTTACATTTTATAAAATAATGGAGTATTGCAACACTTAGCTTAATAATCCACAATTGCTTAAATTATTCTTAATTATGACGTCGGTCACAGCATCGAATACAAATTGTATATTGGATGTATCTGTGGCACATGTGAAATGTGTATAAATTTGTTTCTGATCTTTTCTTTTATTTAAATTTTCGAATTTCATTTGAATATAAGATGCACATTCCTCATAAGTGTTAGCACCTTTATAATCCGGGAAACAAATGGTTAATGGACTTCTAGCAATTTTTTCTTCAAAAAGATCCTTTTTGTTAAGGAATAGTATGATCGACGTCTCAACAAACCACTTGCTATTGCATATGGAATCAAATAGCTTCATCGATTCAATCATTCTATTCATTTCTTCATCCTCTGCAAGGACCAAATCATAACCACTGAGAGCAACACAAAAAATAATGGCTGTAACACCCTCAAAACAGTGTATCCATTTTTTTCTCTCTGACCGTTGACCACCGACATCAAACATTCTGTTAAATTACAAAAGACATACCAAGCTATCACACCAATGATTAATTTATAATACGATTATAATTAACGAATAACGTACTTGAAATGTAATCCTTTAAATGAAAAATGAGTTTCCACAATTCCTGTAGTTTTCACACGTGTTCTAAGAACGTCTTGCTGAGTAGGAATATAATTAGGTTGTGCTATACGATCCAGAGCATTTAGATAATATGCAGCCGAATCGTTCAATTGATATTCTCTACTACGTGTGAAACAAAGTTGTACACCTGCATCTTGCCACAGTCTCTTCATTAACAATACTAACTCTCCTGTAAGTTCACCTTCTTCTGCTGCTGAAGCTAGGGTGAAGAATTGTCGAGCTATATCCTAATGCACGATTATTATAGATTTTTAAGATTAGTTGTACTCGTAACAAACAAATGAAACAACATAACTGAGATTACCCTTTTTAATGTAATACTTACTGCCTTACTAGAATCAGCAAAATCAATTCTTAATTGCCCCATAGCTCTGATTATTGCCATTAAACTTTGTATTGCGTTACTATATACTACTGGCTTATATTGTTCACATTCTTCTTTACTATAGCCAGTTTCATGAATTATTTTCATCTGTTTTACTATTGTAGATTTACCAGATTCTCCAGCTCCTTAAAAATAAATAATCAAAAGTAGAATTTTATGGTATGACAATTATTTACACTGTTATTTCAACATAGTTTGTAAAACAACTGACATAAGATAAAAATTACATTTATGATTTCATGTTTATGTAGTCATACACATAACATTTTTTTTTTTTTCATGTATTGTCTATACTATAATCTTCTTTGAAAATTTTTCGAGAAAGAGAATACATTTTTTATGGATACGCGCGCGCGCGCGTGTGTGTGTGTGTGTTATGTATATACGTATTTATATTTGAACTCTGACGAAATTATATACGTCTAACGAATGCAACAAGTATAAGAAATATATATGACATGCGCACTAACGTCGCGGCAATCGAAAAATACTTCTATTTATCTTCAACAATTAAATCGTCGTGGAGATTCGTTAATTGTCGAAGAGAAAAAAAATGTGAATCGGATTTCAGAGATGATGCATCTCTCGAGAATGATTACGCGGCACGTTTCAAGGAAAAGCGTAAATAGTGGTTTGACGTATATACAACAGTGAGACATCGACAACTCTATATCTATAATAAATATTTTAACATTGAAATAAGGACGTATGATATTCATCTTTTTTTTTTATGAGAATATTAATAATCGTGTCAAAGAAAAAGATCGTATTGTATACACGAAATCATATATATCCCTTTTCAATGGATCAATGGCTGATTATCTCAGTCGAATAAAGACACGCATCAAATTCGTAGGAACAAAAACGATTTGTAATCAGAGGATAATTTGATCGATAAAACAATGAAATATTCAGAAAAGATTAAAAGAAGAAACTTACCGAGCAAGAGGAGCTTGACCTCACTGGCGGCTCGCTCGCCATCGGCCCTCAGATCCTTGTCGATTTTCTTGGACCTTTCAGCGGCTTCTTTGTCTCCGGTGGTGCTTACAGCACAGCCCATCCTCACCGGGATTTTAAATATGCACTGGATAAACAATAAACACCATGCACTGATCGCGTTTATAACACGTGTCTTTCGATTAGTTATATTTGTCCGTTATAATCGGCCGCTACCGTCTGACACTTGTTGCACGGACGCGTGGGAACCGCCCGCACGCGGTTCCGCCTGCATATACGCAACGATTAAAAAACTTTGACAAACGTTTCACGAGTTAATACGCGAAGGAGTTCTCGACTAACTAAATCACTTCTCCCGTAACGTTAGAAAAACGCAATGATAGCAAACGTGAAAAGACCGGTGCCCTTTCTTCGCATTTATTGACACTACTTTCTACGGCCCTTATGACTTTGATGCCAGATCCCGCGAGATCCGGAATGATTTCATTTCATCGCTTATACACCAACTTAGTAAACGTGACTGCGATTGGTCGTGTGATCATACGAGCGTTGCAATTGGTTATCCAGATTCATTTGAATTCTCTTAGCCAATCAGATTTTTCATCCTCTAGTACTTCTGATTCGATGACATATAATCGTATACGCAACGTGCGATTCCATTGGTCATATTTTTAATACTTTCGATGTGATATTTTAACCTGTGAAAAAAAGGAATTTTGAATTTACTTTCGTTTTCTTTTTATTTATTTTGTAATATAAGTTTTGATAAGTAAAATATATTGACGAAATATAAAATAGTTTTACACGTGTATGTACTGCGTATACGTCATGAATGTTATTATCTCGCTTACAAAGCGATCGAGCGTACTTCGTATAAATAATGAATTTAAGTCGTTTATACAAATAATCGATCCTCTTTAGACATCTGTTAGTTATAACTATATTGTCCTTGAACATGGCTTGAACGTAACATTTCTCATCGATGTTGGAGGTTGGAACACGTGTTTCCGAGTTAACCTTTAAATTGTTTAGATTTCAAAGAAAGTAGTTCTATTAGTTAACATTATGTCAGTGTATCACGACGAAGTGGAGATCGAAGACTTTGAATACGACGAAGACGAAGAAATTTACTACTACCCTTGTCCTTGTGGTGATCAATTTCAAATATCAAAGGCAGATCTTATAGCTGGTGAAGAAGAAGCTACGTGTCCGTCGTGTTCACTTGTTGTCAAAGTAATTTATAATAAGGAAGCATTTCTTGAAAAACAAGAAAACGTTAATGAAACAGAACAAAAGGAGCTTGTGTCGCAGAAAGTTTGAGATAAGTTCTTATTTTTTTATATTGTTTGTCAAAAAGCTTTTCAATCATGGCAGGAAGAGGGCGAGGGAAATTCAAACCTTCTATGTCTTTTAATACAGAACAATTAGGATTTGCTAAAGGAGAAGTTTTACCACCTCCGGTTTTACAACCTCCACAGAAATATCCTTTGTTGGAATATAAACCGTTGACTTTTTCAATTACCAATGAAATGAGTTATTTATTGGAATTGAAAAGGGATTATACTGAATTTTTAAGAGAATCTCCGTATAATGTACAACCTATAGAATTGAAAAAAGATATTGAACGTTATTCCGATCGTTATCAAGATTTGATGACGGATAAAAGTGGGTACGATACTAGATATGATTGGTCCAAGGTACCGGCAGAATTGAAACCATCTATTCGTAGACAAAAAAGTCAAGCTACGATACAGCCTAAGAAAAAACAGAAAACTGTTGATATAGAATCAAAGTTACAAGAATTAGAAAAAAAGGAGACTAATCAACAAGGTGATGTACAGGAAGAAGAAGAAGACAAGGCTGATGAAGAAGCAGAAGAGAAAGAAACGGATGAAGTGGTAGAAGACGAGGAAGAAGAATTAGATGAGGAAATGGATGAAGGAACTGATTATGTAAATAGTTACTTTGATAATGGAGAAGGTTATGACGACGAAGAAGACAATATGGATGATGGACCTATCTATTAAAATTTATCCTTAGAGTATCTAAAAATTCGATTTCTAAAAATTTTTAGCCATATGTTTGTGCAGTGCCTCTATTGCAGAGTTGTATATATAATTTAATGCAATTAAATTTCTTATACAACAGTACAAATACATATATTATGTATTAAAAGTTTGTATAAACGACTAATTTATATTGTTAATATACTTACCTCGTTTGCATTTAATTAATACCATTGACAAACAAGTAACTATGCTCTCTATATTTATTATTTTTTATTTTTATCAGCTCAAAACGTATAAATTATTCAAGCTATTGGTTAAAGAGGATTGTATTTTTTACTAAAGAAAAACAATAAGGATATAATATTTTAAACGCAGGAGAGATAAAGAAATATGTTCTTTCAAAGGTAATTTTTAAACATAATGATGATCGTAATTTCGTTGAAGTCCAGGGGAAAAGAATGTGATAAGCTTATTTATTTTAGCGAAATTTTACACAACAATTAACAACCAAAATGTTTTTTTTTTTATTTTATAGTATCGATTAAAATTCTGCGGTTCCCTCCTGTACGTTCGCCGATTTATTCCAAAGGCCCGTAATTTTCGACTATGTACCGAAATGGTTGGACCACCATCGGTACAGAGAAAATATAAAGTAAGAATGCAGATTGATCAGCAAATCTTAAGATATATTTAAAGATTAGAAAGGGTCGAACAGTCGTGTTTTTCCGTGTGGATTTAAAGCGCGCATCGAGATTCTTTCTATTGTACAAAAAATTAGAACGTTGTACATACATACACACATATATATATATACATACACATGTATATATGATTTTCGAACAGAATTCACTAAATTATCTTATGAATGAAATAATTTTGCTTTCGTACTTCGACGAGTGATCGAAATGCCATTTAATTTTGCACGTCCGCTTCTTCTTACCGCTTAAAAAATCTTAAAGCGTATAAAAAAAATTCTTGCGACCGTGTAATTGTTTTTCATTTTGTATTTTTTTTTTTTCCGTTCGGATAAACAATTGCATTCGATTTAGCCAGCGAATAATTTATCTTTCATTAACCGTTCGAGCTCTGTACGGAAGCGTAGTGGGGCTTACGTCGATGCAAATTTTTTCTCTACTTTTTTAATTGTGTGATTTATAACACATATATTCCGTATAACGCTACATCTGCATACTCGATTATTCACAGCCTATGTTTCAATGGGAAAACGTATCGGTGTATTAATGCACTGACACGGTATTCGCATAAAAAAAATTAATATTAAAAAAAAGATTACAAGACATAGAATACAATCCAACCGAATTACATTAGAAATAAGTAAACGTATAAACGTATTTTGTATAACGCATCTCGTATCGTTTTCTTCTTCTTTTTTTTTTTTTCTTTTGGTAAGAAAGTTTATTACTCGCGGGACGAGTATTGAAAAATGTATAATGGTCTGTCGTCGTTGTGTGTCCCGTCTATACGAAATCTTTATGCACGATCACTTAACGTCGTAGGCACGGGGAAATATTCAAGGAATATTGGAACTCTCTATGAGACATACTTGCTAACATCGTAACACGATTTCGTGTAACAGAGAAAGCGTAAATCGTGTGAAAATGAAAGCATCGAAGTCGTTCTTATTTTTCTTTTTTTTCTCCAATTATAATGACGAACACTGGACGTTTGAACACATGATCCCCAAGAGTGTTTATCAACAAAGTGGTAAAGTTTCTCTCAAGAGCTATAGCTCGAAACTGAATAATATGTATAAGAAATTTGTTTATAACTCGCTAGCTTTAACAATAAAAGATTCAGCCCGCACTCGCTGAATTTTAATTGGCATTCGATTTTCTTCTTCTTCTTCTTCTTCTTTTTTTTTTTTTAATTTTTTATCTCATTTTCTTTTCCTTTTTTTTTCTTTTTCTTCTTTTCTTTTTCTATTCTTTCCATTTCTTCGATCACGAGATAGTCGCCTATCCTTTCACGGTACATTAACTCTCAGGCGCATGTCTACTGTACAAAAGTATGTACTTAACAAATCATAGAAGAAATGCGTGACTTTATATATTCGAACATTCGGAGTTCTCTTTTTAATTAAGTCGGTGATTATGAAAGTGGTTTAAGTGAAAAATTAAAAAAGAAAATTAGTTCATTACATGATTCGTATGATTAGGTCATTGCCATATGAATTATGCAATAAATTAATTAAAAAAAAATTCTCACCTAGATTACTTTTCGTAATTACCGTCTCAATTATGTTCGTGCGATACGAACGATCATCACACGTTCATTTTGGCATGAAGGAACTTTCCTTGGTTTTAAATAAATTTCTCTCGTTTGTTTTTCATTTTTGCACTCAACTAACGGAACGAATTATCATCATTCAATATAAATTCGATTATAATTCCGTATAGAAAGAAAGAGAGAGAGAGACAGAGCCATAAAATTTTACGTCGAATCGTTATTGTGTATTTTATATCTGAGATTACGGTTGAGACAGATTACGGTTTGTTATTCTGACAATTCTTTTTTCCGATAAGTTCTATTGAGTTTGGACGGGCAGTGCGAATTTTAGAGATGCGCCTTCGATAATATGTAACGCGGTACAGATCGAACAAATTGAGGATTGAGAGCTATCGAGGATAAGCATTTAAATAGGCGAAAAAATGATGCACCACCATTATGAATACAATCTGCGAAATAAGTCGGAACACATTGCTCGTATTTCTCTCGATCTTGATCCGATCTGTACTCTCCAACTCTTTCTGTCATTACGAATCACGCTAAGGCGCTATTACATTCACTCAAATATTTTAACGATAATTAAGAAGATAACAAAATAAAAAAGAAATAAAAGAAAAGAGAGAGAAAGTGAGAGAGAGAGAGAGAGAGAGAAAGAGAGAGATACGTTTGTAGATCGTATAAAAGTACCTACTGCGTAAAAGACGTCTCTAATAATCATGGCATCGAGAATTAGAATAATCCATTTTTTTCATGTTCATAGTATAGTTCCATGGAAAATTGTGCAACGAAATATCTGTCCATCACATTATATGATGGGTTGATCCGTAAAAAAATGATACATATTGTCGCATAAAGTTCTATAGGAATCGTCGATTTATTATTATTATTATATCGTGTCTAGTTGTTCGAGACTATCCAATAAATAGTACCTCGTGTGTCTCTTCTTGTGCGTAATCGAATTTACGCGTGGGATTGAAAAATTATATTCGTAATTAACGGCTACGGCTCTTTCACACATGCGCTAACGTTTCTCGTATTCGTTCGTCTCGTCTTTCATTTATTTATTTATTTATTTATTTATTTATTTATTTATTTATTTATTTATTTATAACCCGTGAATGTAATAGTACCTTCGTAGTGCCGTACATCTAATTTTCTCTTTCATATTTTTTTTTCCCTTTTTTTTCTTTTTTTTTGCCTTTTTTATTTTATTCTTTTTCTTTTTAGGATTATTTTATTTGTTTGTTACTCGTGCCGTGTTTTCGATTCAGTTATTCAAGGAACAAGCATATGCCATATAAATAAGCATCTATTAAGGTGTACATTTCTTCTTCTTTTTCTTCTTCTTCAAACAAGAGGCACGCGCACGGTCCTTTCTTGCAAACGAAATATGTGTGATATCAATACTCTTACAATAGTCGATGAATTAAATTATTTCTCTCGATTATTTTAATTCTTTTCACGCTTCGTGTTATCTCATCGCATTTATCTTTTTTTCTTTTTTTTTTTTTCTTTTCTACGTCTCCTTTATATTATTTTATCTTTAGCGCTTTAAACGTTTATATGAAGCTATAAGATTCTTAAGAAAATCGATGAGCGAAAAGCGACAAAACCTCGTAGAGAAGACGTTGGCTTTCTCGATCGAACTACCACCGTTTTCGATAAATCTGTTTTGACATTAGTTTATAGTTTATAGTTTATAGTTTATAGTTTAGTTTATTTTAGTTTACTTTAATTTATAATTTAATTTTTCTTTGTGGTAGTAATGAATAATATGTTAGGTATATGGATTCTTGTCGCTCATCCTTACAAGATTATTGGTTGGAATAATTCGTCGCTTATCACATACATATATATATAAATAATCGGCGTGCCATTGGTTTATATTTAATGTATGCATATCGAGGAGAGAGATATCGGTTATTTAAGGATGCGTATGATCTGGTACGAGAACATAATTTCTCTGACTGTAAGGAAAAATGCCGCACAATCACAATTTTCAAAAAAAGTTACATTTTTTGTTATTTTATGAATCAATTGAACTATAGAAAAAATATAGGATTCATGCATTTATTCACAAAAAGAAAAAAAAATGCATGGAAACAAATTTTATACGTTCGAAAAAATAATTATTGAAATGAATTATTTAAATGAAATCTAATAAGAAGAATAAAAAAATCTAATGTACCGAGTTTTAAATGACAATGTCTCGAAAATTAAATCATGTTACTTGCGGCGTTGTTTCTTTACAACCATGGAAATATGACGATTCCTCTTGTATTCTCCTCGGATAATCATGGATTCGAGATAGATATAGGATATATAGGGTGGGTCGCAAAAGAAGCGTAGATTTCGAAGATAGGCGCAATCATAAAACTGTGTATATAAGAAAAGAAGAAAACTGGGAGAGAGTTTGCCAGTCCTCCGTTTATTCTCGTGTATGTTTTTTTTTTCTTTTTTTCTCTTTTCTTTGTTTTTTTTTTGTTTTTTGAAGTTATCGCGGGATATGATGTTTTATATACGTATGTTATGTATATTTTATATCGATCGAATCGGTCGACGATGTCGATGTCTCTTAAGAGAAGATCTTTTTCGTACTTCCTTCGTATTTCACGTTCAAACACATTTTTGCGTATATCGTTATAATAAATATGAGTTACAATCGATCGTTTAGAAGATCGGTAATAATACAATCAGAAATTTGATTTAGTTCAAAATATATGTATCCAATGGAAGTAACACGATCGTACCGATCAAGATCGACATCGTCAACGATCGCCAGTTCTAAACACTGTCTTCCAGTTTCTGCGTCCTAATTATCATACTTTGATCGTTTCTGTTCCTTCTCCTGAATCTTTTTTTTCATTTATGTAATCGTTCATCCTTTCCTTTTCTTTTTCTTCTTTCTTCCTTTTTTCTTCCTTTTTTTCATTAATGGTCCATTCCGCCGATTGTTCTTTTCGTTTTCTATCTTAATATTTTTTTTTGTCGTTTGTAATGTTCTATTTGTGTAGTACCATTATCATTATCGTAATCAGTATCGTTATCATTATCATTATCGTATATCGTTAATCATTATTATTATCATTATCAACTATATCGCTATGCTGTTTCAGTACGATTGGTTGTCTTTGGACGTGAATCTGGATGGAGTGTGGTATTACCGACGTATCGTGTAAACGCGCGTGCATATTTCGAAAGCGGGAAGAGGGGGGATATATGGTGGTGGGAGCAGAGCGAGGGATGGAAAAAAAAGAGAAATGAGAATAGCAAGACGAGGGAGGAGAGATAAGCGTATGAAGAAGGAAAGAAGAAAAGGGAGAGGGGTTGGAGTGGGGTGGGGGCGATAGGGAGGGATCGGAGAGAAAAGAAAGAGTCGAGTGGGGTTTATTTTTCTCGTTCTTTTCGATTGAAACTTCTAGAGCTTCGTCCGGTCGATCCTAAAACGAAAATTCTCGCTTTCGATCCTGGCCATTTTTACGTATGTATTCTTCTTATCGCTTAACGTTTAGGTAAAGTTCATTAGCCTCTTCGTCTTCGAGGTAAACCTTTGTCTAATGAAATAAAATATGCAACCAATAGACGTTATACTTGATGACAACGTCGTAAGCGCACAATCGATGAAAAATTCGTTTAAACGGATTAAAAACAAAGTATGTTGTTTTTTCCTATTATTAATTACGTATGTATATGTATCTCGCCGAACGTTCTTCTTACGGGCCTAGAATTTCTCGTCATTTTGCAACAAATACATATATAAGCGAATACTATCTCACAATGAGAGAGAAAGAGAGAGAGAGAGAGAGAGAGAGAGAGAGAGAAAGAGAGAGAGAGAGAGAGAGAGAGAGAGAGAGAGAGAGAGAGAATCGTGTCCTATCGTCACCCTTCTTCTTCTTTCTTCTTTCTTCTTCTTCTTCTTCTTCTTCTTCTTCTTCTTCTTCTTCTTCTTCTTCTTCTTCTCCTCCTCCTCTTACGATACTTTCGATGATCCTTCGATACAATTAGCACCAATTACCAATTTTTGAGCACTCCGCTTTTTCTTTTTTTCTTTTTTCTTCTTCTTCTTTTTTTTCCTTACCTTCCAAGACGAAAGCCTCCTCTCGCGCGATTCTACATTTTTAGAATGAAAATTGTTTCCTAGCAAAAATATTCGTATTACAGAAGACAGAAATCATAAGAGCACAGATATGCGGACGATCGAAGAACAACGTTCCCCGTCGTCGTTCGAGTTTATTTATTTATTTTTTTTTTTTGTTCTTCGATTTGCGCGCGAAACAATTGATTCTCGTTGCCGGCTAGTTAAAAAATCGCCATTCCCCAGGGTAAAAAATTGCTCAGCAACAAAGGGTCTTGCTCGTTTCGCGAAATAAACCGTTTTTTTTTTCTGCGACGTAACGAACCGTACATGGACGAACTGTTGTGTTTAAATATTTTTTTTTTTTTCGGCATCCGTACAAGGTAATACATATCGACACACCGTTATATACTTGCGGATTAAAGTCGTTCCCATTTTCTTATTTCGATACTAAATATCTGGTAAATAATCTTTCTTAGCGTGTACGGGAATTATTTATCTTAGTTACCATAAATTTTGTTTAGTTTTTTTTCTTTTTTTTTTCCTTTTCTTTTTTTCTTTGTTTTTCTTTTTCGTCATCATCATCATCATCATCATTATCATCATCATCATCATCATCATCATCATCATCATCATCATTATCATCATCATCATCATCATTATTATTATTATCATTATCATCGTTCATCGTTATCATCTCCTTCTTTTTCTTTTTCTTCTTCTCTCCTACGAAGCAAGTTAATTATCGGAGTAACGAGTAAGCTCGTGAAAAATTTCTTCATGAATATAGTTAAAAAAGATCGAGACGCGTTCTTTAAGGAGGTAGTTCCACTTGCCGAAGTTGCTCGCGGGACTTTTCTCCGAATGTTAATCATTCGTCGTTCTCTTCCGTAACGCGCGTGCATGTGTTTTTAAGTGTTTTGTGTGGGCACGCGCACGTGCGCGTGCGTGTGTTATTTTTCTATTACGCTTGTTTATTTTTTTCTCTTTTATGTTACGTGACACGTGTGTGTGTGTGTGTGTGTGTGTGTGTGTATGTGTGCTCGCACGCGCATGCATCCTCTAAACGTGTGTTCATACATATATCGAACGTATGTATTGTACACATGCAACAACACACCTGTAGGTATACGCACCGGTGCATACGCATACACATATACAATGTGTTTTTTTTGTGTAGATTTTATAAATATAAAACGCATGAAGTAGCTGAAGGCTATGTACCTTTTATCCTTTTTTTTTTTTTGGCTTTTTTGCTTCTACAAAGAGTGACAAGCCTCTTTCTTCGTCGAGTCTATGTGCGTTCTTCTTCTCTTTCTTTGTTTTCATCTTTTTTTATTTTCTTTTTGATTGAAATTCCCCGACCACCCTCGCAAAAAAGGAAAAAAAGAAAAAATCGCACGTCTCTCGGCTACGATATATGATCTTACACGATTATTCGAATCTAATGTAAAGGAAGTTTCGTACGTAACGTATAAGTATGTACGTGTGTATATTTACTTCGAATATTCAATAAACTCGTACGTATGTAAAAGAAACATACATACGGTTACCACGAACGTGACATTGATTTATACGTAAGAATATCATCGACGCGAATCTAATACGAGTCGAGCTTATAACTTATATGTATTCGCACGCAGCTTCCAAAACTTTAACGACATTGATACCTATCCTTCAGACACTCACCGTCTACATGGATCTCGATACAAGATGTTGTTCGGTGTTTATCACCCACACGTGGCTATATTATACAACGCACTAACGAATATGAGACACGCGAACTGTAACGTTTCGAAAACGTAATCCCGAAAGGAATCCTCGAAGCTTCTACAACGCATCCATAGGCGATCCTGCCGTTGCTTTCGCTCGAACGTCTTCTTCTTTACCCGTCTTCTTCGATAGGAATTGCCATTAGATCGTGACTCTAATGGTTCGTTCTTCGTGTATAATTCTTTCTTCTCCGATTAAAGATGTACGTTCTTCGAAGTCTTGAATTTTTTCTAACGCTCGCACGAAACCATCTCTATTCCATCTACGATAGCTTCCAATTGCAAGATTAAATATTGTACGTGCTCGCGTGTCGGACGAGCGAAGGAAACGACGGGATAACTGCTTTCAGGAACTCCGTCCAAAGTTTATAAACAAACTCCTTCCTCCCATCTTCTCCCTCTCCTTGATCGCTTCTCATGAACAACTCTCCTCTCGTTCTACACGTACATTCCCCTCCTCTTCGAATTCATTGTCGCGGTCATAACTACTAGTTTATTCCGTAGGATTCTAATTCTCAGAGGGACTACCTTTTCCCCAGAATTTATCAAAGCGATTTCGTGCTTTTTCTAAGACATCGGTCGCCGTTGAACGATGAGCCGTACCTGGTATCACCTGAACCGGTGGTGCCTCTAACACGTGATAACCAGCCGTCGCGGCGGTGGTAGTAGTGCTGCTGCTGCTGCTGCTGCTGCTGATAGGCGTTCCTGTTTCTCCACTTCCACCACCACCACCACCACCACCACCTCCACCACCACCACCGCCGCCGCCACCTCCTCCTGCAGTTCCTTCGCTACCTACCCCACTTTGAGGTGATTCAGCTTCGAGAATACGGTACGGCTGATGCGGTACATTCGACGTCGACGTCGTTGTCGTCGCTGTTGTTGTTGTCGTAGGAACTCCTGAATCGATCTTCTTACGTTCTAATTCGAACGATGGATCCTCGAGACATTTTAAATTGCTACTACCTATCGATTTCACCGGTTCTCCCTTATCCTGTTCTCCACCAGCGTCGTACGATTTCTAGCAAAAGATATCGATGGATCAGGAA
The DNA here is from genome assembly GCF_014466175.1 of Vespula pensylvanica. Lineage (NCBI taxonomy): Eukaryota > Metazoa > Arthropoda > Insecta > Hymenoptera > Vespidae > Vespula > Vespula pensylvanica. Next base: position 6,069,566 of record NC_057693.1, read on the forward strand.
TCTCAAAAGAATCGAACTTTTATATGGAAATCATGCAGACTAGCTCACCTTCTCATCTTGACCAGATGCGATCACGGATTCTCCAGTGGATAAGTTCTCTACTTTCGTCGGCAATGAACAAGGACTTGCACGTCCCGAATCCATGTCCTCCTTTTGATCGGTAATCCCGCCGAAACTGCCAAGAGAGACGCTCTCGCTTTCCGGCGACTTATAACCGGAATGTTGAGAATGATGCTGCGACTTGTGCTGAGCTGCTAACTCCGGAGGAGCCGATTGCGGTGCCGATGGTACGCACGACGGTGCCCACGTCTTTGCTTCGCTATGAGGACGCGTCAGGGGCTCTTCGTGGAAATGAAGTTCCTTTTAAGTATCTTTGCGTGTAGTTGAGTGTCGTATCAAATATTTTTTTCGAAATCTTTTTCATCTTTAACTCGATTCGTATCGTAATGATTTTTTAACAACTCTCTCTTCTCAACTTTTTTTTTTTTTTTAATACATAATAATAATTAATATCGATCCTCGAACGTATCGTTTATCCTATCTGCTTACCCTCTCTGACGTTTTGCGTAACGGTAAACGTCTTCCCGGTATCGAGGGGCACTGTCCAGTTAACCGGTTCAGGAGAGCGCATAATCATTTGTTCCGGCGATTTCACACGCGTTGGTTCCGGTGGACTCTTTACGACTGGCTCATCATCGATCCAAGTACCAGCACCAGCTGAGATAGCTCGTGTTTGCGACGGAGGTGTTGAAGCCACGCTCGAGTCACCTCCCGTTGCATCACCGTTCAGCTGGGGCTCTGCCGTCACTAGAAATTTTAATTCTGTTCTCAATTCGAAGCTCGTTCAACGTTTACCGACCTTAAGCGAAGATCGTCTCTTTTGTGTTTTCCATATTTCAACTATACGCCATTTAATAATTATAACACGCTTTATTTATTCGTATCGTAATACTCACTTGGCCGTGGTCTCTCGATTTCAGCGCTTCTATCCTTTTGATCTCTATCTTTATCCTTAAATTCCTTCTCTCTCTCTTTCTCCTTCGAAAACGAACAAGAAACGAAAATGAACAAATACTCGATTTATACAGGATGATCATAAAACGCGGACTCGATGAAAGACTAATTTCACAAACGGACTCCTCGATGACGAACCTTCTACCACATTTTAGGAACATCCTATATCGATACGAATAAAATGATATTTTTACAATACCTTCATATCCTTTGTCACAGATGGTGCACGTGGAGGTTGCCGTTTCGGTGACCTACGTTCGGTAACGCTAGGTCCAAGACTCTGAGAACGTCCAGTACGTGGACTATTCTTCGGACTGGACTTGGTTCTTGGTTGGATCTCTTCTCGGTGTTCTCTCGATTCCTCGCGTCGTCGCGGTATTACGGGCTCCAACTTCTCTCTCGTTGGAGAGGGGAGTAGTGCACCGTCGCCTGCGCGTGACGAGCACATCGTACGTTTTGCATTTTCTTTTTCTCTTTAGTAAGATTAGCGGTTTGCGTCTCTACTTACCTACGCCAGTAGTGCGATCAAGATGATGACGGATCAAGAAATCTTTTCTCGCGCGACCTACGGTTTTTTCGTTATCCTATAGTAAATAATAATTCGATTAATTAATTACGAATTGTTATTCCCAAATGTTGAAATAATTTGAACAACGACAGCAATAGGTAAAACTCGGCTAATATACGTACCAACTTCAAATCATCTTGCTGTGTAACATGAATTGGTCTTGCTTGAACCGAGGATGGTCTACCTGCTGGTGGCATCGTCATCGCCGCTATAACCGGGGTCACTTTCCTCGTATTTTCTTTGTTCTTTTCTTCCTTCGTCACTGATCTAAATTTATTTGCAATTATTATCTCACACGGTTTAGATATATCAATAATTATTAATTTGTCGATAACACAACGTGGAAGAATTGAAAACCAACTACGACAGAACTCGTGCGAAGATGCGAACTATACGACACGTATTGCATTTCTTTCTATTCTGCATCAGCTATCAAGATCGCGATCGTCGTCGTTGTTATGAATTTTTCATCGATTCCTATGATGTCCTAGCTTTTTAATCAGACATCAGGAGCGACCATCCTATGAAAACAAGTAATTTCTTTGTTTCGTTAAAAAGAAAATAAAAAAAGAATCAGAAAAAATGACGTTGAAATCTTTGCATTAATGTCGGAGGAAATTCTTGGAGAATGTTCCTCGAACAGGAACGACGTTTCTCGACAAGAGGATCATCCGAGATTTTCCTAGGATAATGAAATAAACGTAAAGAGATCGGGAAATCGGTTGCGTTGCGTGAAGCAAACAACACGAGTGCGTTAGTAGTAGGTAACGCAACTTCGAGTAACGATGATGAATGATTTACTGGCCTGGCAAGAGATAGAGCGTTGAGAGCGTGGTTACTGGACACTCGTTTCCACAGGGAAGCTTCATCCTCGGCTGTCAGACCGCAACCCCAGTCACGATGCTAACGCAAACCAAAAGCAATCAGCTGCTGCGTCCTTTAGAGCATCGAGTCTAACGATTCTAATCTATGATCGCGAACCCTGCGAGTATACTAAAGATAGATCATGCTCTTGGGAAGGTACATGTACCTACTTATATGATCGATGTACAAGAAGGATATAAAGACATATTGGTAAGATGCATGAAAAACTTATCGATCAATGGCATGCGTTTGATCACGATGATTGAAATGAAAATTAAAGATCACCAAATCACTCGAGACGAGAAATTCACTCGTCGTTAAAAGGAGCAGTTTGCGTGGATTCGTTTGGATTACGAAAGACAATCGTGCGGACGAACACCCACGTAGAAACTAACTCGACTATACAAACGAAAGACTGAACACACTGGGGAATGTCATTCATATCGAATTGGATAATATCAAAAGAGAGACAAGACAAGGTTGATTGTGTTAGAGGAAGAGTAAAGAAAAAAAGGAGGTAGTGGAACAAACAAATGGAGAATAAAAATCTTCCCTTTGAGTCGATTTACGCGAATTACCTTGTACTCGTCAGCGAGTCGTCTTAGTTCGATCACCTCTGCCGTAGGGAATGGTTTCTCTTGCGATTTGCTCGCCGCTTTATCGTCACTTCCCGATATCCTTACGGTTTTACCCCCTGATTTTCTACCCCTGTAAATAATCAGTAGCTGATGAGGGATACGCATGTGATGCGATTATCGATCGAGAAGGTAATTTATCGTGACTTCATCACACTGATCAGAACCGTCGTAGGTGCTTTTAATTCTTCGATCGTGTTCATGTTATAAATTTAAAAGAAGTCGCGGGAGTCTCTGACCTGAACGCTATCTTTAAATCTGACGTATCCTCTTCGCGTTCGTCTCCTTCTAGAACCGTTCCATCGATAGTGTCCGTACCTGTCCCGCCCACCAATGGTTCTAATTCGGACGCTTGGACGCCTATATATTATATCAATCGTCGAAAAATTATTCGAATTGTTGATAAACGTAAAAATTCATAATCGATAGACTTACTCACCGTCCCGTTTGTGATCCACATCCCCAGGTCTTTTCTTATGAACTGGCGCGGGACCAGAAGGTACGATACCCTGTTTGAGTGCTCCCATACTGAGAGATTTTCTTGGAGGTCCACCAGCACCTAAGGATGCTCCCGTCGATATAATGGGTGCTCCTGCATCGCCGTTCGTTAATTGGGGTCGTCTAGGCCATGCGAATTGTAAACGGTATTCGGTACTGATACGAGATATCGCCTTGCTCAGTTGACTAGCTGGTACAGTGCTTGTTACTTCCTACGATCATATTTTTCATTACGAACATAGATGTAGATATATGTTACGATCGTCTTCGAAAAGAATAAACTCGTACAATCCGAATTTACCTGAACCTTATCAGCTACGAGATTCGAATCTATAACGTCCAAACCACCGCCGTCCGCCGTCGGAATAAATTCGTGAGTCTTGTACGCCAATTCGGGACATTTCTTTCTTCTCGGCAATGGCGGTTCTAAGGTAGGTCCTAAAACACAAAATATTTGTCAGAGGATACAAAGTATCTAATCGTTCTTCCTGTTAGAATCGAGTTCAATCTAGGACGACTTTCAGATTCCAATCTCTGGTGCACGACAGCGAGAGAGCGCAAATTGTTTCGCTAAATTGCGCGCTTAACGATCGACGCTTATCAAGGGATGATTCAATGGGACCTGGAGCATTGAAACGTGCGTTGTTCGTTCTTATTGTCTTTTTTTCTTTCTTTTTCTATCTTTTTTTTTTTTTTTTTTTTTTTTTTTTTTTTTTCTTTATTCCATGTACCTGCGGGCTATTACTAATGCGCCACCCTACTGCGGTCGTGCACAAACGAGTATAATAATCATGCGTTATATTCCAGGCGCATAAGCTCCATCGCAGAAATGTCAAGCAGAGCGAGAGGGAATCAAAACTTGAAAATAAAGTAATCGCGTAGCTAAAATATCGTCGAAAATTTTCGTACATACATATAGATATTCTATATAAGAATTCATGCAGAGTAATAAAAATTTGTCGAAACTTTGAAAGAGAGAAAGAAGACGAATATACATATGTATGTCTCAAGCATTGAATGATGGTGGGGAAACGTTTCTTGTGTCTTTAGGAATGTGTACATAAATTGTAAATAGAAAAAAGACAAACGTATGTGTATCTACGTCGGAACAGCTCTTTGCGTTACCTATGAAGTAAATAAAAGAATGAAAACATTTTCCTTTGGTGTGTATTCAAAGGTCAAAATTCAGCGAAAGCCTGTGTATTTATTATACTTGATTTCTTACACCAAACCTATGTTTGTATTTCGTCCTAAGTTAAGGTCGATAGATAGAGAATCCGAAATTTGTATCAGTGTTAAGACAAAGCTGACGCGAGACGGACGGATTCGTGTCGTGCGGATTATGTACATATATATATATATGTATATGTATATATATATATATATAGAAAGCATCGCCTATAACGAATGTTCGAGATAGGTACACTTACTTTTCTTCTTTGAAATCATATAAAACAGGACGATACATGTATATACAGGTATGTACTTAGCTCGATGGAATCTTAAGCAGCAATAATTAAATTATTAAAGTTATCAACAATTAAACGAGTTTCGCATAGCCAATGAAAGAAAGCGATATGATAGATTTATTTGCGTTACGCCAATATTTTTTCATTTCTTTCTTCTTTTTTTTTTATGAATAATTTCAATATCTCTATTTGAATTAGAATTTATTTATTTAGATATCGTATCCAAAGATTGCTATCGTCCGGCCCGAAAAAAATATCTGATCAATACTTTCGTCAAATTCCTTACGCACACACATTCGTTGAACAGCTTTCCTTCATTGAGAATATTTTCTTGTTTACGCGTCTTCGCTTAGAAATCAAAAGGGGATCAAAAGTTAGGATAAAAACGTAACAATAAGTGGGTGTTTATGGTGTGCGCGTTTGTGGTTAAGGAGTGCGATGGGCGCGGCTTGGGATATATAACGAGCGAAATCAAGAAAAAATAATTCACGGACTTCGAATGTCGCCGATCGCTTAATCTTACCTTCGCTGTTCTCGTCCTCGGTTGACTTCGCCGACTGCAGTTTTGCGTTCGCCTGTTTGGCTGTAATGAAAATTCGCAGTTGGGACTGTTCTCTACTTTTTTGTTATCTTTTTTTTTTATTTTCTTGTATTTTGTTCTCTCTCTCTCTCTCTCTCTCTCTCTCTCTCTCTCTCTCTCTCTCTCACACACACTCTTTCTTTCTTTCTCATTCTCTCAGTTTCTTGACCGACGTTCAACACCTATTTTTATCGTTAGACAATTTCGAGGAACACTCATACCGATACGAAGAGCAATAAGGAGCGAACATAAAATTCAACGTGGAAACGAAAGTACCGCAGTCGTATAATTCTTGCTGTCACGCGATGAAGTAGCGAAATTTTTTTCGATCGAAATTTTGTTCTTCTTATTACTATATATGAAGGAAACGCTAAGAAAAATAGTAAAATTATTCTCTATAACATTGTTGTATTCTACGTTTCTATAAAGTGTTCAAACACTGTCGGCGTACCTTTGAATTAGTAACGGAGCAAAGTAGGAGAGGCGAGACCGTAAGAATTCTCTACGTCAATCGGTAGAACGATCTTACTTAACCCCATTTTTTTGGGATTAGTAAACGCATCTACGTTTCGTGACTAAAGGCAACGAGCTGACGTAACATCGATACAGGAACATTAAACTATGATGATATACGATAAAATGTAACGTGCAGAGAACTACATAATATATATCGTTATTATTGTTCAATTGTGTGAGAGGAACTGGTGAACGGTCAAAATTACGATAACAAGAAGAATCTTTTAGAAAAGAAAGGTATAAAAAAAAATAGGCAAACCCCGTTTGGTAACGTACAATACAATGGACAATCTCGACGTTTAATAATTCGTATGTTTTTCAAGAGTGCATATATGATAAACAGATCGCAGAGAAAATATCTTAGCCTTAGTGTGAGAGTGAATCAAGATCAGACATAATGTGGAGCGTGTGCGATAATGAAGTAACCACGAGGAGTAGCACACATTGAAATAAAACCACTAAGAACATCCTTAAGGGCACAGTAAGAAAAGAAGGGGGCGGGGGAGAGAGAAAGGAATTCAATAAAGCTAATCTCGGCCCTGAAGATATAAACACGAATCCGTGGACTTTGAAGCGTATCAATTTAACAAATTAATCGTTTATGTGAAAAAATCGAGCGATTAAGTCTCGTAGAATTCATTTCTCGTTTAAGATATTTAAGCGATGCGATAGAGAGCATCGAATCGTTTTCGCAATTCTTCTAATTTCACCCTTAACGAAGCTTTTCCCCTTTCTACATCGATCTCGTTCAAACAAAATTGAGCCAAGCTCAGCCCAAAAAAAAAAATATTTGCCAACGTCTACGAACGAGATCCACTTACGAGTCCATCGGAAAATAATGGAACACGAGAGGAATCGCGTTGGCTGTTTAAAAAGAGCTACGATTTAGAACGAACTATTGGAAAAGAGGCCGTAGAGAGAAGGGGAAGCCTCATTGCGAGCGGAACGGAGCAGCGGAAGAACGATTTGTTGCTAGCGATCGTACGTATACTACATATATACGTATGTATATGTATATATGTATATATATATACACATATGCACATATATATACATATACACACGTTATATGTATATTTCATTCTAATAGCGTCTCTAATGTTCAGCGCATCGATAAAAAAAGAACTCATCTTAATGTATTATTATTATTATATGTATATATATATATATATATACATATATACGTGAGGCCATGGATTCAGGTCTATCGATGATGATGTTATATGCTCATCCAAATGTCGCCAGCGAATCATTTGTTACGATTAAAGCTTGATAAAATGTTGAATTGTTTTTTCTATATTCGGGTTTTTTTTTTTTTTAATATCCAATAGAACTTACTGGACGTCGGTGGTGGTTGAGGCGCCCGGCGAACGATTGTATGCTCTTGTTGCGGCCCTGTATATTCGTGCCATGTGTACGTGCTCCTGTATTCCGAATGGAGCTGCTGTAACACATAATTAATGTTATTTGCAAGATGGAATTTGCAGCCTGGAATACAAAGGATCTATACACTTTTTTATATCTTAATTCTTGGTTAGAAAAGTTTCTAAAATGATTTTATTAATTTTCTCTAAACTTGGTATTAAAAGTCGAAGGCGTTACAATTAATTATTAAAGCTCGTTACACGAAAATTACGAACACAATAAAAGCATACTAGTTTCCAACGCGCAAGCTTTTATTACGCAACACCTGCAATATTTGACATATGTCCGCATCGTGGACGGTGCTCCGACGCTTCTTGGCGTTCGATTTTACGTTGACCCATCAATTTCTATGCCAACGGGGCTTTGCACGTGAAAAGATCGTTTGAAGATTATAATGAATCTAAGGGCCGGTCTAGGTACGAATGACATAGTCATTTCCGTCGGGCATGCGCGAGTTCCATCGAGCGACGTTATCTTGCGAATTAATACGTTGAACTCTCAAAAAACTATGAAACTATCGAACTTTCTTCGAGATATTTTTATAGTCCTTACCAAGAAAATATAACTACGATCTACATATAACTATCAATCGACTTTTATAACTATCAATCAAGCCTTTCTCTTACAATCATGCAGTCGTGCAAATGTTGTCGAACGTGTTCATGTATTTCATCCGTTTCTAATCAATTCCTTCCATATTTAATTTTAACAGCAATACAAAAAAAAAAAAAAAACTCTAAAATGTAAAAAATACTTTCAATCAAATCTACGCAATCGAACTTTAACGAGACGCAATCTAAATATTATAAAATGTAATTATTCTCTGAAAAAAGGTAAGAATGTAAACGATCGAAAGAAATAATTGCGATTTGATAAAAAAAAAAAATTCTCTCATCGATTTTTCAAGCTCCTTCGGTTTTCCGCGAAAGCATCGTTGGCGAAGGCGGAAAAAGACGTTTTTACCGCAATACTCTCCCCCTCCCCTGTATCCTGACGGCGCCGTTGCTGTCGCCATCGTCGTAGGCGACGGTGGTGGCAGCGGCACCACCAGCACCGCCCTAGAAACGTCGATCGAGCAAGTGAGGAATTTGCTCGACGATTCTCCTTCTCACCTTGTCAATCGGCATCGAAGGACACGCACGACAAAGGTTCCAGAATGAACCGATCATGAGGCCGCGGTGTATGGGGCAGTGCAAGGATGGTGACACACAGCCGCTATTACAGCGACGGGTCCGTTAGAAGCGACGATCTTGCCCACGGGCCAGGCCAGGTTGCCTTTCTCCCGTTGAATATTCGTGACGATTATAATCCAAAAAAAAAGATTCAGGATTTTCTTCCTTCTTCTTTCCTCTTTGATATCTTATTGTTATCTTTGTTATCCTTGATTTTCTTCCTCTTCTTCGTCTTAAATTTGATGTAATTTCAAATCGATGTAATTTAAACGAAGAGAATGTCCCTTAGTCTATCCTTCTGATTCTCCACTCTAACAGTAGAGTCCCATAAAGGTAGTAGCACCCCCGTTATCATTATTATTATCATCGTCGTTATCATTATCATCATCGTTATGATCATCATCGTCATCATTATCATTGTCAAGATTATCATTATCATCATCATCGTTGTCATCGTCGTGATAAATCCGTGTGACAGGAAAAATCGAAAAAAATTAATGGACTTATGCTTTAAACACGATTCTCGATTAATGAATTTAAAGTTATGTTATTTCTAAATATTTTGGACGTTCGAGTAACTTTTTAACTTATTAACGACAGAGGAAAAATGCACTTTACGAACACAGAAGTGATCGATAAATTTTGTTAAAGTGTTATGAGAGCTTTCAATCTAAAACCGATAAAAAGGGTTGGATCGAATATTTTTAAGGGCTGTCACTCGATCATCTCTAACGATGGCTTTCCACTGTCCTTCCGTTAAGCACAAGGGTTTCCTTTTCCGTCCTCCCTCCCTCTGTACTTCCCTTCCTCCCTCCCTCCCTCCCGCCCTCCCTCTCTCTCTTTCTCTCTCTCTCTCTCTCTCTCGTTTTCTTACTCCCTTCTTCTTTCACCCTTTCTACCACCCTTTTCTACCGCGATTATAATCGAAACTTAAATTACATAGCCAATTTCATCGATCATCAATAGTCGATACACCTGGGAAGGTTGATTTTTGACAGATCGTTCGGTAGAAGAAATTTTCTCCTTGATCACTTAATCAAATGAATGCATGTGAAATCAAATGGAGATAGATACGGTGACAATAAGGATGTCCCTCTGTGTTAGAGGATATTAAGCAGAGAGAAAAAGAGAAAAAGAGAGACGGGCAAAAAGTGAAAGAGAAAGAAAGAGAGAGAGAGAGAGAGAGAGAAAGAGAGGATAAAATAAAAATAATAAAATAATAAGAGAAAAATTCGTCGAGGGAAACACGTACGAAGAGAAAGACGACGAGGACTTCTCGAGATTAGCCGACGAGACGAAACGACGAAACGACGAAACGACGAGACGGCCAGACGAACGGAGCAAGAACGGAATCGTGAGAGGCACTGGTCCAACGTCGCACCACCGATCGCACCGACGTTGCGTAGGGCGCCGCGTCGCCGGCAAGACGGCTACCACCACCACCACCACCATCGAGTCATGGCAGGAGGGTTGTGATGCAGGCGCAGGCGCTAAACCGTATCGGGTCGATAGTCCGCAACGTTACTCCCCCGTGGATACTCCCTACTGCCCTCTCTCTCTCTCTCTCTCTCTCTTTTTCTTTCCCTCTCTCTTTCTCTCTCTCTCTCTCTCTCTCTCTCTCTCGCACCACTCCTCTAGCTCCCTCATAAGTACTACCCTCCTACCCTTTTCCTTGCACTAACACTCACGCTCTCGCGCACGCTCTCTTTTAAATCGCACATTTATTCGCTCGCTTGTCCGTGTCTATCTCTATCTCTTTTTCTCTTTCTTCATCATCGTCGTCGTCGTCGTCGTCGTCGTCGTCGTCGTCGTCCGTTGTGTCTATTCCGCTTACTTAGAATTTCTGGCTTCATGCCTCCGGCTTATCCGTTGTCAATATTACCATTTCTTAGTTTCATCGTTACGAACGGTCAGAGTTCAGCCTTTTCTTTTGGTCCTTTTCTACATTATATGTTCTCTTTACTTCTTCTTCTTCTTCTTCTTTACTTTTCCATTCTTTCCTCTCTTTTTTCTTTCTTGAACTTTCTTTTCGATTTCCTCTCCTTCAACAACGCGCTCTGTGTATAGGCAATCCATAGGACAACGATTAATATCAGCAATAGAGCAATATCAATGACTCCGATATTCATCGTTCTACATGCTCAACCATTCTCTCTCCCCTTTGATCACTTCCGTTTCCTCCTGCGGCCGATCTTTCTTCCTTCTTCTTTTTCTTCTTCCTACCTCCTACCAAAAAATAATGTTCCTTCTTCTCTTTTTTCTCTTCCCGTCCTCCCCACAACCTCCCACGTCCTGTCACGTACCAGGCGCCACGATGTCTAGGCGGGGTTATAACGTTGACTATCTTCTATGAGTGCACGCGCACTCGTACCGTTTGTTTGCAGCAGTCTTTTCCTTCAAGCACTTCGGGAACCAATAAGTTTCTACATTTCTTTTAAAAACGTGACAAAGTTGAGAAAATTCACGGTTCGTCGTGAACCGTCGTGAATAACTGAACTGAGTCATCGTTCTACCCACGTGAAATAATTTGTGAGAATATAGAGAGACCCTCGTTGAAGATTATTCTGTTAATTCGTTCAGTTCGCAATTGGCAAAACGAAAGAGGAAGTAAGATAGAGCTCGATAGAAACCTCAAGGCCTTAGCTTTCGTATCCGTGAGAAACAATGTGATTTAGCTCCCTATTTGAAAAGGCGATACTCGCTTAACGAAGCATCCTGGCTCTTTCTCTTTCTCTCTCTTCCTCTGCCTCTGTATATATATATATATACGTTTTTGTATTGGATTGAGAATACTTTCGGAAACAATGTAAGTACCATCGGCAACGTAACTTGATGCCTTCCTGACGCGGGGTCGTCGTGGGCCATCGAGTGTTATTCGATGGTCACTAGCTACTCAGAAGGGTACGTGTCTGGTGTACGTAGATGTAACTGTGACCCAATTCGTAGAAAAATTTCCTATCTACGATATGCGTGTGTAATTAAAATAGAGCTTCTTTTTTCCTTTTTCTTTCCCTTTTTTTTCTTTGTTTTTTTTTTTTTTTACAAAAGAGAAACGTGAAAATATATGAAGCCAAATGGGACATTTGTCTATATTTTCATTTTCTTCTTTCTCTCTTGTCTTTCGAGATATATTTCAAGATATTCTCTTTCACCAAGGATTTTGTTCAAATAAAGCGATCATTTTCCATATCTTATCTTTCGTTATCAAAAAGCAGAGACAGATGTTACAAACGTACGAGCTCGGAGCTCTATTATTCTTTCGTAAATGTGTAGACACGATCATCTCGAGCTATACGAAATTGTCACTTACCTGGACGATCGAGTCTAGTTTCCCTGACGGGTTTGGATTTAAACAAACATGCTTTGCGACATGCGATCTTAAAATAGAATAATGCGAATCGATCGTTCAGCAAGGAATTATTCCGAGTTTTAGAATGACAACAATTCTATCCTATGAATGGATACCACATTCTCTCATCGATATCTCTTTCTCTCTCTCTTTTTACTAACATAAGCTACTCGAAGGTAAGGCGAGACTAAAACTCTAGAATAAATTCGCTCACAGGGAAACTTCTCTCACATAGAGCGTCTACTAGAAATAAATCAATAAGGATTGTAACCCCTCACATAGATTACGACCTAGACTGCTAAATTCTCTTCATTATTTGTTTTCTTTTTACACTGCATCCAAACAAAAGCGTAATTATTTTTTTTTTTTTTTTTTTTTTTTTTTTTTTACTTTTGCAGAGAACAGAAACGTTCAGAGAACGTTCTTTATTTGTTTAAAACGTATCTACACACGTCAATGTATTTATACCATTACCAAATATCATATTTAAAAACAAACTCGATCTTCGGTTCAACGGTGATCATAAAAGTATAGTCTAATTGTAAGTTAAGAAATTTTGTTTAATTAAATTATTGCATAATTCATATAATTAGATAATTGATGTTAGATTTCCTTTACATTTTTTATTTAGACCATCTCTTTCATAATCACTTATTCACTTGTCACAACCAATTCGTAATAGAATCTCGTTTTACTCTGTTACGTAAATTCATATTTTAATCCTCCGTTTAATCCAATCTATACTTAATAATAATTATAACAACAATTTAATTCATTTAATGATTAAAATGGCAGAACAATGGATGAACCTTCTTACGTAACAAAAATAGAACGTCAACTTCAATTTCTTTAGCTATATAAGACACAATAGCAAAGTAGTTCAAGTAGATACTATCGAAGTGGAATCATCTAGCGTTATTCTATACACGTGCAGCAACCACGTGTACACACACAAATACACACTGTCGCATAGACACGTACCTACGCGAAGCATAGAAAAAATCAACGGGAATCGAGGACTTTCTTTTATCCACTGAATTAATAAAATCTATTTTCCTGTTTCTTTTTTTTTCAAAATCAATATATGCTATTGTCTATATCTAAGGATTAAAAACTTCAGTTAAAATAAAATTGAAGTCACTATCGTTAGAATCGTATAGAATATTCGAAGTAATATTTGATATCAATACAAATTTGTATTATATATATATATATATATATATATATATAAATGTAATTATAAAAATCTAAAATATCTTTTACCATTCTTATATTTACTTACTTTCTCCATTTTTTTTTTTATTTATTTATTTATTTTTTTTTAATAGAATGATATAAGTATCACCAACGCATGTAGATGCATAAGAGAGACAAGTGCAAAAATCTAACATACGTAGTTAAATACGTATGCATATAATATAACATAAAAATACTTGTCTCTAAGGGAAATACATTTCAATCGTGCTAACCTAAAAAAAAAAAAAATAGAAGAAAAAAAAATATTCTACCAAGGGCACTACTACGAAGACTTAAGGAACGGGTTATTTATAGGTCCTGTTAAAAAATAAAACATTGCGATTGTCTGTTTATCAAATGTCGTTTATGTTGTCATGTCGTACAGAGAAGATTTTTTTTTGTTTTTCAATAATTACTATACAAGCATAAAAATTGATTTATACTTGATAAATGAAGTATCACGGACCAAAGGAGATGGGAATTTAAAAAAAAGAGTGTATCAATTGTCATCGTAAATATGTAAATATTTGTTAAAAAAAAAGTGCCGCGTTGATTAATTCATAAAAATTTTCTCAGTTATTATTATATAGTATGAACTTTACTAGCCGTAATCGATCGTAAATGTTATTCAATTTGCGCGCCATATTCTACCATATTTTTTGTGAATAATCATTAATTATGAAAGAGACAAACAGAAAGAGAGAGAGAGAGAGAGAGAGAGAGAGGGAGAGAGAGAAAGAGAGGGATAACAAGACATACAGATCAACGAAATTTAATACGATAAATGTTTCCTGAGAACATTTTATCATGAGAATCATGTTGAGCACGTTGAAAGCCACTAATTATTATACGGTCGGTGACATCAAATGGTTTCCTTGAAAAAATCACTATCGCGTATTTGTTCAATGTAAACGAAAAATTTATCGTTTGCCAATTTTTCTCTTACGTTGTCTCGACTGATAGATACGTAAATGAAATTATATACTTATCACCTATATCAAGTACTATGCATAAAAATCAGGCATATACACGACACACACACATACACTGCATCCTGTTATATTCGGTGAGAAAATGATAATCAGTGCTTCGCGCATGCGTCGTGCGCATTCTAGTCTGGTACTCGGTCTGCGGCGTCGATCGCTAAAGGTTTATACCATTATCGTACGACGATGTGGTGTGTATGCACATACATACGAGAGAGAGAAAAGGGGAGAGAGAGAGAGAGATAAAGAGATAGAGAGATAGAGAGAAAGGAGTTTAACGGATAACGACGTTGAGAGAAACAAAGGTAGCAGGTGCAAGAGGAATAAAGAGGAGAAAAAAAAGAAGAACAATGGATCAGTGATCAGGGAAAAAGGTTGACAGTGGAACCGAGAAGTGTCACTACATTTGTTCGATGCGCTTTTTTGGTGCTCTAGTCCATGCTACTTCCAATCTTAGAACACGATCCTCCATGCGTTGAAATTCGTACTGGACACTGAACGTTTCGAAACTTCGTCTCGATCATCGGTGTATATGTATATAAATATATATATATATATATATATACACGCACATAATATATGTATATATTGTATATATACATATACGTATACAATCGTTCAAAAGATTAACGAGTTTTACTTTCGCACACTCACCAGATATTGTTTGCAATGTTTTTTATGCTTAACGCAGGAGCGTTTCTTCTTCTTCGAATTGCCCGCAGCTAGCCCGTTGTTCGATTTCTCTTTGCGAGGCGTCGACAGCTGATTACTCTTGTTCGCAGGCATCGTCCTTTTTTCTGCCGTTCGCAGAGAAAAATAAAGAGAAAAGGAGAGAAAGAGAGAGAGAGAGAGAGAGAGAGAGAGAGAGAGAGAGAGAGAGAGAGGGAGACAGAAAAAATTGGTCAAAAGAGATCGTCGAACGTCTTACTCTCGGATGGATGCCAAGCGAATGTACCTTCGTCGTCTATCTGTCCTACGACGAGAGTGATTGATGACAGGCTTGAAATTTTTCTCCCTACTGGATTGGACCGATGCAGGTGCGCTGCGCGCAACGTATGCGCACGGAAATCTTCCTCTCTCTCTCTCTCTCTATATATATATATATATATATATATATATATATATATATATATGATCTCAAGTTCCTCTATCTCTTTCTATCTTTCTCGCTTTCTCTCTCTTACTTTACTTTGAGAGAGAAAGAGTTATGACACGCGCAATAATAATGAACTGTTTCTGTCTACGATGCCACACCTACGACCAATGTAAAATAGTCGATTAAGATTTCTCGATATCTTCATTTTCTTTCTTTTTCTTTTTAGTTTTTATATGATCATAATATGCGACTCTATACACTAGTATACATGGCGTGACAGAACCGGAGGAAAAGGATGACGACATTTCACCGACAATACACGAACGCACAAGATTTATCGACGAAACTTCCCGACGCGAGATGATGTAATCTATGTCACTGAACCTTCCCTGTTAAATCACTTCTTCCTGTTCCTTCTTCCGCACTTCGCCGGAGATTTTGTCTTTTCTCTTTCTTTTTCTTTTTTTATGTAGCTTCTTATTGGTAGTTTGGAAATTTGAAATTACCGCCAATTTAACTTCATATATTTTTAAGGTTAAATATTGGACAGATCGTATATGTAATACGAAATGTAAATTAATTCGTATAATTGCGGTCATTAGTAATATATTATGTAAGTATTGTTGTAAGCACAAAGAAGAAATTAAAATTTTAAACAATAAGAATATTTCGTGAACGTTGTCATAATAATATTCTAACTTACCGACTGATTTCTGGATCCGCGTGTACATCTGTTTATATACATAGCAGAATAGAATAAGCACACAGACTTAATAATTCATAAATAATTCACTCGTGTATTCAAAGTTATGTAATTATCGAAAACAATCTATATCGAAATAAATCCAGCAAATTACATCACCTGCACTGCTCAACCTGTTTTATCGATACTTTCTTGAGACGAGATAGAGGGCTGTCCTTGCGTTTATACGCCATCTTTCTTCAGGTTGTGCATCATTTTGACAAGTTACATACTATTACACGTGATATTTAAATAATAATTCTTGTAAAGTATAAGAATGGACGCATATGATATTTTTAAGAAACTAGCTGTTGGATCAAAATTCAACATGCAACGCTTTCAATCAGATGCAGAAAAATTCAAGGTAGTATTCTTTTTTAAATACGTATTGCTTCCAAAATGATAAGATTAGGAAATAGAATTATTTCTCTAAAATTTAATAATGTATATTTCCGATAGTTAATTAATAAGCAAACTAAAAATGTACCTAATGATGAAGTAGAAACAAATGGATTTGTCGATGTTTGTTCTAAAACATCTCTTAAAAGAAAATATGAGGATGCCGAGGAAGAAAAGAAAATTGATACTTTAACATTAATTAAAGGAATGTCTGTTCCTGTAGATGGAAGTAAAGTAAAAACCAAAATGAATAAAAATTCTATGACGGAAGCTAAAAAAATTAAGTTGGAACGTGAACAGGTATGAAGTTTAATATAAAAAAAAAATATATATACAAATAGCTACAGTAACTTATATTTTTAGATTAATCAATTTCGTAATCAGCATCATATATCAGTCACTGGTTCTCATGTACCTAAATCTATAGCTACATTTGATGAATTATTAACAGAATATCAAGTATCTAAAAAATTATTAAATAATATGAAAGAATGTGGTTATGAACAACCAACACCTATCCAAATGCAGGCTATACCTGTTTTATTACAGGTATATTTATTTTCCATAATTTTTTATTATTATAAAATAAGTAAAGAAATTACTTACAAAACATGCAACAGTAAATAATGTTCATTCTTTTTTTATAATTAGAGCAGGCAATTATTAGCTTGTGCCCCAACAGGCTCAGGAAAAACAGCAGCTTTTTTATTACCAATCATTCATCATTTGAATGCTCCACAAAAACAAGGCTTTCGAGCTATTATTCTAAGTCCTACTAGAGAATTAGCTAAACAAACATATAGAGAATGTTTACGGCTTAGTGAAGATTATGGCTTTAGAATACATATTATTAGTAAAATTAATCAAGCACTTTCTAAATATGGCCCTAAAAGTTCACAAAAATTTGGTATGTCTATTTCTTTGGTTTAGTAATTTATCATATTTGTGTTTTTTCTTTGTATTATTAATTCATTATATTTTGATATATTTTACTTATATATATATATATATATTTAACCTTGATTACAGATATATTAATTACTACACCAAAAAGATTAGTATTTTTATTGAAACAGGAACCACCTGCCATTTCCCTAGCTAAGTAAGATATAAAAAATAATTTTTTTTATATAGTGGATATAAAAATATTTTTTCTTTTATCTAGCGAATAGTTAATAAAATTAATACTTTTAGTGTACAATGGTTAATAGTAGATGAAGCTGATAAGCTTTTTGAAGATGGAATGCGAGGTTTCAGAGATCAATTAGAAGCAATTTCAACGGCATGTACAAACTCTAATTTACATCGTGCATTGTTTAGTGCAACAACAACACCTGCAGTAACAAAATGGTGTCGCAAAAATCTCAAAGGTCTTATCACTGTTACTGTGGGTCAAAGGTATACACTTCCTCAATAATAGATACCTCCTTTTATCAATTATTTATAACTTTTGTTTTTATTGTTCTATTTAGAAATTCTGCTGTAGATCTTGTAGAACAAGAATTATTATTTGTTGGTAGTGAAAGAGGAAAACTTGTGGCTATTAGAAATATTATACTAAAGGTATGAAAAATATCACATGTAAAAAGTTTGATATAACATTACTTATTCATATATTCTTACAACAATATTACTAGTAAAATAATTTTTTTTTAAATTAAAAGGGTATTGCACCTCCAGTACTAGTATTTGTACAAAGCAAGGAAAGAGCTCAAGAACTTTTTAGTGAACTTATTTATGATGGCATAAATGTTGACGTTATTCACGCTGATCGAACTCAGACACAGGTAATATTATACAAAGTATTTTTTAATATAAATTAAAGGCATTATCGTTATTAATATCGTATATAAAAATTATTTTAGAGAGATAATGTAGTACGTTGCTTTAGAGAAGGAAAAATATGGGTGTTAATATGTACAGAATTAATGGGTAGAGGTATTGACTTCAAAGGTGTGAATCTTGTAATTAATTATGATTTTCCACCAACTACTATTTCATATATACATAGAATAGGTTTGTATTATAATCATAAAAATTAGTTACAAGTAAAAGTTACAAATGTTTACTAATTATCTATATATAGGTAGAACTGGTCGAGCTGGTCATAAAGGAAAAGCAATTACATTTTTTACAGAACAAGATACAACAAACTTGAGAAGGTTAGTTAAATATATTAACCATTAAATATATTAATTAAACTATTGCAATATAATAAAGTACTATACATCTTTCTTTTTTTAATTAGTATTGCAACAGTTATGCGTGCATCGGGTTGTGATGTTCCAGAATATATGCTTGCTATGAAAAAACATAGTAAAAAAGAAAGGCGAAAACTTGAACGAACTGCTCCCGAACGGGATACTATATTAACAGTACCGAAATATAAGCAACATGTAACAAAAAAGTTGCATAAAAAAAATGCTGTAAATATTAAAAAAGTTACAAAAAACTCACACTAAATATATCAATCAGAGATATTAAATATGCAAATTTCATTTTATTATAATATATGTCATGGAAACAAGATTTGATATTGATTATATATACATTTTTATATGACCAATAATAAAAAATATATAATCTTTTCAATATATTGAAATAGAAAAATAACGTATTTATAACTATCAATATAATATTCTGTTATGTTTCACATAGCCAATCACAAGGCAACTTTGGCATCTTATTGGCTGGCCATGGCAAGTAACCAGCAGTTTTAAATATCCAATAATCATAAGAAACTTTAGCTATTAGACTTATCAGTAATATCACTTCAGTAGCAATTATATAATAAATATAATCAGTCCAATCTCCAGGATAGACACACATCTTTGATGGCTCTAAATCAACCACCTTTTCTTTTACATTTTCACATAAAACTTCATCTGAATCTAATATACGTGTTTGCAGCCACACCTAAATATCAAAATATAAAATTAATGATAAAATATATTAGAAATAAAATTATCTTATAATCTCTTTCTTACCTTTAAATATTTAGCAGTATTACAATCACAATGCAATTCATTTCCACCAAGTTTAACTAATCGAGAACTTCCAAAACTTTTGTCATGTACATTCAGACTTAAAATATAAGTTGGAAGCTGCAAGATCAAAATACTGCATAGTTACAGATAATAAAATATATACATTCATTATAAACATAATTAACAAAATATTACCGATTTAATTTTATTATATCTTAAACTGAGTAATGCATAATTGTCTAAAAACTTGGAACCTTCTAATTTATTGATTGATGATATGTTATTATAGTCAGCATAAAATTCACGTATATCTTCATAAGATGGATTGGTACTCAAATCATCTAATACTGTGATCTATGAATAAGATTAAAATAAGAAGTAACAAATTTTTTTTTTAGTAATAGATGAAGAAATATTAAATACATACATTGTTATAAGAAACATTTAGTGCTATAGTGTTGCGTGGTAATTTATCCGGTAATTCTGTTAATTGTATACCACTGCAATCTACATTTACTGCTAATGTAGGTGGTTTTCCTTCAACTATATCTAATCTTCTAAAATTACATTGACATTGCCAAGTATCACCTTTTGGACACTCTGTCTGCAACTAAATATAAAATAATTTTTATGATCTGTATTACATAGAAATATATATATATATTTTTTTAAATAATTCATAAATAAACAATAAAAAATAATTAATATATCAAAATATTTATAATCAACATTTAATACATACCAGACTAAGATAACGCACTTGTTGCAACGGTACTTGTTCTGTAGTATTAAACCAATGCCATGTTTTACTCGCAGAACACACCGTTTCATTTTCTCTATTGAAATTAATTTGTTTCTCTCCTGTTTTATTGATATATTGATAAATGTCATGACACCAGAGAGTATTAGTTCCTACGAATAACAAAGCGATATTCTATTTGGTAATTATTACATATATCCATTAACATTATAACAATATAAAAAAGACAATAGAACGTGCAATTACCAGAAATATCAAGCCAAAATTCTCTACCGTTCATCGTATTCAATGCAGGTAAATGCGTTAAATTATTATAAGATAAATCCAAAGTAGTAAGCTGTGCTAATCTAATTAATGAATTATTGTCTATTTCGATGAGAGCATTGTTTGAAAGATTCAAACATAACGTAGGTGTCATTATAAGGAATTGCCCCTTGACACGATTAATTCTTCCATCGGTTATGGCAAGTGATTTTAATCTTCTCCATCTTGTTTTTTTGGCATCAAATACATCCAAGGTAGCATTACGAATATGAACATAAGATATATTCGATGGAAATCCTGATGGTAATAAATTATTAAATCGAATTAAATACTTTACTAGAAAACTAATATATATATAAAAATAAAAAATATATATTGCATATATCGTATAAATCTTGAGACATAGATTGTTATAAATATATTAAAAGAATTTAAGGACAAAAAAATTATTAATTACCAACGCATTGAAGACCATTTTCGAAAGTATGATTATCTAAATTACAACAAAGTACGGCGTCACTTTCGTAATTGTGCGATAAACTAATTCTCTTGCAAGGACAATCGACGTTTAAATCAGGACAATCGGTTGGGGGTCGATAAAAACATTGTTCCGAAAGTCCTGAAAAAATTTCTGTAATTCCGTTAGCATTGGAAGCACTCGATGCCTGTTGATCTTCTTCTGTACGTGCATACACCACCCCCACATACAGAAGACATATTATCACTATTTGGCACTGCATCTGTCCATTAAAAATTTCTCCTTCGTATGAACCTCTTATAATATTTTTTCTTTCACATTCACATTCTTTACAAATTTTTACATTACTAAGTTTCCTTCTTAGGCGTTAACAATATCTTTTGAAAAAATAATTTTCTCCTTTTTATTTTATTCTATGTATATATATCATGTACTTTCTTCATCGTCTTCTTTTTCCCCCATTAGCCGACTAATCCCATTATTTTTACTTAAAGACTTCTTTTCTTCTCTTCTCTTCACTCTTCCCTTCTCTAAATATTATTTCTGCGATAATATTTCCGATATGTATGTATATATACAATATGTATATGTATGTATATATATATGTATGTATGTATATATATATATACTAGCTTCGTTTAACGCTTACCGATAACACCCACAATGAAAAACTACGGCGACAAATTTTCTCTTTCTTTACTGATTATCATTCTTACTATTCCGTTAACATCACATATTTTTTTTCTTTTTGCTGTAATTATTGCTGCGAATGTACATACATACATACATACATATACATATATACACATACGCGATATATATATAATAATTTGTCTAAATTAGGTACTTGTTTTCACACACAAATCTTTTGTACCGTTGCCAACTATATACAGTGGTGGACATGAAAATGTCAACATTTTATCTTTCTCCCTCTCTTTTTCTCTCTTCTTCACTCTCTCTCCGTCTTATTACTCATTTTCATACTGTTCCATTCTTTCCGCCATATGAAAACTGGCCCTACAATAAATCGATATATCATTGATATCGATTTCCGATTTAATTTTTTAAATTCATCTATGGCGAATGGTAAGATATTATTATTAATTAAATTATTATATTAACATTGAGACTCAAAGTAATATGGTATAAAATTCGATTATATTAAATCGTTTTATTTGCTAAAGAAAAGACTCTTATCTCTTTCTCGTGATAATTATAAATAATAATAATAATAACTAAATTTTATATGTATATTTCATCGACTTTCATCGACGAAAAGATAACACTGAAAAAAATGTGAACATACAATTTTTATTATTTTTTTATTTTTTTATTGCATTGATAAGAGAAAATTATCGGACTTCTCGTTCATCTTACGACTGACATAAACGAGTAAATTCACTTAACCGTGAGGACTCTAGGTCAACTCGGGTTGACCCGCTAACGAACTAAAATTGGTCAAAGTGTCATACTTATTACGCTCTCTTCTTGCGATTCGAATCATAACTTGTTGCATGAATCACTGTTTCTTTTTAAGATTATTTGTTATGCATCGAACGCGAATATATTTGATAAACTTGTGTATATATCATATCTGATTATATACATACGTACACAATGCATTTGTAACACTTATTTGTAAACTTAACTTTCTAAATTCATGTTATTTATAATATTAGAATATTATAATGTTAAAAATTTTTTTATTGAATAAATAAAATATAAAATGTAACATAAATATTCAACTTATATGTTATCTTATTCAAATACATAATAAAAATGAAAATATTGAATATATGAGAAGTCGTATGAAATAAATTTATTAAAAATATAGGCACCCCAGGCAAAATAATATTTACAAGATTATGATTTGTACAAAGAATATCTAGAAGTAATATTCAAAGGCACAGTGATCTTATTTCATCTCCATGGTTTTCTAACTGTTCCTGCACTGGTACTTCTTTTAATAGTTTGATCTGTAACATATACATCACTTTATTTTCATCAATTTATTAATCTTTATTTATGATTTTTGAAATAATACAACATATAACTTACGTATATTCGGTGAGATAAGATGCTGTGAAATTTCAGAAGTCCAAGTTTGACATCTAGCTCTAGATGAGTGTAATTGAGTGATAATTGGTGACTGGTAATCTCTCATCCTATAAGAGCATTAATAAATAATAAAGATAAAATATTTAATAAACTTAGTATGTATAATACATTGATAAGGTGGAAACATAAAATATCTTATTAATAATTCTGTGAACTTATTGTAATTCATGCTATATTATTATTAATATTATGATTTAAATAATATAAATAAGTTCTCTTACACAAAGTAGATTCTAGTATAAAATTTAATAAAAGAAATCAGTAAGTAACTAAATTATCAACTAATAAAGGTTTATAGCAAAAATATAAATAAATTACTTTCTCAAATGATATGTAAAAAGTCTAAATATGCTCTTCTAGGAGACGAGAATATGGAAAGTGCTATATTATACAGAATCATACTCTTTGAGCTTTTTCCTTGCTAGGGTCCTCTGGGTAGCAAATGAGTATGATCGTGCTGAAGTTGGACGTTCAGTGCGACACCGTTTAATTTCACGATCATGCGCTATTATTTTCATTTTGTATGCAGGACTTTGAGTAAATAATTCCACTATATTCATGGATGCTGCATCACACTTTTAAAAATGAGAATGTTATCATAAATATATAGGTCTACTAAAAAAGTACATGCATGCTATTATAAATATTCTAAATGTACTGTTAATACTATGATAATATTCTTATATATAATTATAACATAGAGTTTATATTTTAAAGAATAATTAGAATTAAATTCTATGCATTATTATTTTGAAAAGTAAAAATGAATGAAAATTTCTAAATATATGTCGATTTACTAGCAAGCATTCACAAGGGTTCTTATTGTTGTAAATGTAAAACCAAAGTTACCTGTAATTGTAAACGACGTAAAAAATGCAGTTCTGATAAATCAAGAGGTGCATCAACATGTAATTTAAGCATACATTGTAATGCTTCTTTGTATGTATTTTTTAAAGTAATCACGCGATCCGTTTTCATTAACCTGCGTACTAAATATCCTCGTGTATATGCATTGATAATAGATGCAGCTTGTATCTGTAATATAACTGTTTTTAATTATTCAAGGACATTATTAATGCGTAAAATATATCAATTTGACGAAGAACATTCTTTTTTACATCTTACGTGTTTCTCTGCATACATAGAACTATCAATGATGGGAACATGTACAGTTTTACAGTCTAATGGAAATAACCGACGGCTAATTGTAGGTTTTTTACTCTCACTTGTTACACTTAAATTATAATCACGCATTTTATTCTTATTCATATGTTCTTGTATTTCTCTATTTTTAATCAATGTACAATTGTATTTGGACATGGAAGTATCATAGGCTTCGCTTTGCGACGATTGAATAAATTCATAGCATTTCAAATGTTTTTTTGTATCATTAAGATGATTTTTGGAGTAAATATAATTCAGTGGACATATAGGACTTAGCTCGCGTTGATTTGGTGACAATAATAAATTATCTTTTTGAACAACAGTCAGTGATTCTAAATTTTCATCTTCTTGTTTTGTATCTGTAGGACTATTTTTAGAAGTAGAATTATTTGTTGACACAGCTTGATCCAAAGAAGTAGATGACAAATATTTGTCATCTATCACAGGAGAAATTTCAGGGAAAGATTTTTTTATTTCTGTCAATAAAAGTAATTGTTGCTTTTCAAATTCTTTTTGTAACGAAGATTGCTCTTGTTGTTGTCGAATTACCAATTCAGACATTTGTCTTTTATGTACTTCTTCTATTTCTTTCAAGATAGTCAATAATTTCTCAGATATATTAGCAGAATTACATTTTTCTATTGATTCATTTATTTTATCATTACTTGTATTTTCTTTATCAAAACTCTCATTATGTTTATATGTCCTTGATGTTTGTGACTCATTAATTTTATGCATTTGTGTTTCAATATCGTGTAAATTTCCTAATGAGCCTCCTAATTTATTTGTTGTATTTAACACTGAAATGTTTTTGCTTTCCTTCCATTCCTGTGGCCTATGATTTTCTTTATCATTATTACTTATACTATATTTCTTTTTATTATTGTTAATTTTTATATCAGGTTTATATATATTTTCTTTCTCAAGCATCATTTGTATACAATCCACAGATCCTGTAGTTTGATACATGCGAGTTTGTGGTTCCGATATTGTTTGTTCACTTTCAGTCTTATATAAATTATAATTACTTTTGCTAGATAAACTTTTTCTTTTAAACTTTGAATTTTTTAATGTCTGCTGACTATCCATGACATTAAATTCATTATTTTTAATTTCATTTTTCCATTCAGTTTTTGTTTGTGTAATATTCCATTCCTTGCGTCGTATAACACTTTGTGCAGGTGTAGGAATATAATCCACAGTAGGAAGATCATTTGTATTATTTAATTCTGTTTGCATGTGCGCAAGCAACATAGGACTTGGAGTATCCAAAATGTAAGAACCCTGACGTACAAGATTTGGTGTTTCCTTAATAGAATTTGTTTCAGTTATCATTGAAAATTCTTCTCTTTGATATATATTTGAATCATCCAATGTAATAGGGACAATATCTAAGGTTTTAGGCACTTCAGGTTTCCAAGTATCTAAGATATTTTGCTTGACTTTTGATTTTGTTGTATCAGTAAGATTTTCAGTCGAATCAGCGCTTATGACAGTTGATCTTGGACTAAATGAATGCCTTTCTGTTAAATTTGCTTCGATATTTTCATTGCAAGATATTTCTTGTACCAATTCGGAATTATTACTTTGTTCATGAACATATAAATCTGTATTTTTATTTGTTGTAACATCATACGTATTTCTCATAGATATTTGATCTACATCAATATTAGAGTCTGCATTAGGAATTACATTTTCATTATCAAAATTAAATGTGTGATCAATTTCCTGTATTCTCGTATCATCTTCTATAAATGTACTTTTTTCACTAAATTTTGTATCATATAAAGCTTTTAATTTTTTTTCTACTTGAATTGCTAAATATTTATAATATTTTACTTCTTTTCTAATGTCTTCAGTTATCTAAAAATTAAGAATAAAAAGGTTTATTTTTCAAAATTCGATAGATAATAGATTGTGTTGTAAATTAAATTCGTTTATTATAATATACTTACCATTGGTGGAAGAATAGGAACACCATTAATTTTTATGCAAGAAATATATGTTTGCTGCGCCATTATTATTTATTTAATAATTTAATACAAATAATGAAAAATTGTAAATAATAATAATAATTATTATTCATTCGTCTAAGGTTATAACAGTCAAAAATGTATATTTCCATATAAGTCGATAATCCTTAATAACTTTGACATTAATATAGATTATTTATAAGGCAAACATATAGAAATAAATTATTTAAATTTGGAGAAAATAACTTGGTATAACAAAAATGTGAATTCTGAAATATCTAAAAACATCTTTACTTATGATTGGTCAATATGACTTCAAAAATTTGTTTTCAACGAATAGGAGAGTAGTCAATAGAATTGTAAGTTTTTATCAAAACTTGGAACATAAATCTTTTATGAACTAGATTTATATATGAAAAGAATAATTTATAATAAACGAAACCGAAGAAGAGAATTTATTAATCTTTTGATTAATATATATCGAGGTAAACGTTCATAATATTTACAAAAAATCAACCTTAATAAAAAATCCGTACTATCATTTTTCATTTAATATTACAATTATCAATATTATTTTATCATATACATAATATTGTTTAAAAAAAATTTAATGTAAGTTTTCGAATACTCTTGGAATAAATGTATGAAAAAAAATATATATATATAAAATTGAATTGCCTCGTAATACCGCTGTCAGAGTCAGCTCTATACTGCTTTGAACTGGTCTGTACGTATCTTGCATAGTACGGTTTAATTTACTTACAACCATTGATGAAAAGTAGATAATCCAAAAAGAATAATTTCATAACGTTAAATTACGATATTAATAACTATAGAGCAGTTGATTTTATTGTTCGTGTTTTATTTATATACGTATTCACATCTTCCCTGTTGAGGTTAATTATACGTTACGCAATTACGTATTTTTTAGTTTTTATAAATAATATATAGAATATTTCGTAACGCAATAAATATAATTATAAACTAAACATATATATTAATACTGATTTTAAACGAATAAGTAAATAGTAAATAGTATAATATAATAATTTAATCACATATTGTTATTGTATTGTACAAGTATTAATCAGAATAATTATGGTTAATAATTTATTTTTAATAATCTAATCATGTATTTTATATGTTTACAGTTTGATGGGTGCTGCCAAGTCATTTGGCTATTATATCAACAGATATTGTTTGATTGTCTCATTTCCAACAATTACAGCAAGTTCTATTTATTTTGATCTAAGGCGTACTCGACAGTGGAAAAAAGAACAATTACTTGAGCATCAACAAAATAATTAGGAAGTAAACTAATCAACATGATAACATTTAAATATCTATTAAATACTTATTTTCCATTTGCTCTTCCTATAACTGGATTTTTAATTGGAAGTTATTTAGACCATCAAGAAAATTTAAGATTAACTAAATTCAGAGATAAATCTGCTTTATATGGAAGAGAAGTAGCATCTGGACAACCACATTCATGGCCATAATTGAATTACAAAATAAATACATTTAATAAAAATATGTATTAAAATAAAAACCTATTAAACTATGTAGACAACTTAAAATATAGATTTAAATTAAAATCTATGTGATTGTACTCTTTTGTATATAAATATATTTGTAGATTAGCGTTATAACTTTGTTTTTTTTTTTTTTTTTTTTTTTCTTTTTTTTTCCCCAGATTATTACTCGGTAAAGATGGATTAACTTCAATGAATAAATATAACAACTGTTGTCCATGTTTTATTTTTAAATTCATTACTTTTTATATTACATGAATTTGCGTTTTTAATCACAAATCAAATTGAATACAATACTGATCTAAATATTAAATCAAAGAGACCAACTATTAAATGCTACAATATTTTAAAGAGTAGAAAACAAACAAAAAAATAAAATAAAATATTGATGAAATAAAAAAGTGAAATAAAATAATTAAAAAAATAAAAAAATTGGTTATGTATAAATTTATAGTAACATGTATAAAATAATAAAATAAAAATTCTCTCATATCATTTGTTAAGATTTAAATACAATAATATAAATTTAAAATGATTTGAAGTGAATGTGGGCTAATTGATTAAATAAATTAATTGATATATTTTATCAATAAATTAATTGATATATTGTATGAATAAATTAATTGATATATTTTTTAGGAATAATTAGAATTACGTTAAGCAAATATAAATTATCTATTTGACGGATAATAATCGAAAATATAACTCGAGAAAAATTCTTAATTTTCCCTAAAAAAAATACCTACTATGCTAGCAATTATTAGGGGTTTATAGATGGCGCAATAAAATCGTATTGCATGGTTCATTTCAAGAAATATTATATCAAAAAGAAACTAACAAATTAGAAAATTTTTTTTTTTTAAAATCATATATTGATTTCATGAAATATATAATAATATTTTTTGTTTTATTTACAATATAAAAAAAAATCAATTTATTTTTCATTCATATTAATAATACTAAATGCGCGCGCATATCGACTCGGATAATACTGATTCTGAATTCTCAGTGCTGTCTTCAGAAAGTGTTCAAATTACAGGTACGATAAATCATTTATTATTATTACAATAGTAAAATACACTAATAATAGATCCAATTTTGTTGTTAAACTTAATCTTATATCAAAATAAAATTGAAAATAATTATACATTATAGTACATTTTTTCAATTTTAAGAATGAGTTAGAAACACAATATCGCTACATAAAAAAATAATATAAATATAAATAAATATATATATATATATATGGCTCAGTAAAAAGATATTAAATATATATTCATAAAAATGAATTATCAAAATTTAGAGAAATTTAAGTTAGTAAATAACTAAGAACCATATTTTAAATACTAGTGAATTACAATCGAGCATATATAAGAAACGTTATTTACCAAAATTACAACTATTACTAAAGATATTTTTCTCATTGAAACATATGATAGATAGAATATAGAGTGTATACGTTACTGTCATTACTGATGACTATTAATTTCTCATTGGCTATCATATGATTGCTTGATGCTGTGTCATAAAATGGCGTTGCTTTGAGATTCTGGTGGGAGAAACGTAGCGAAGGGGGTAAGTGGGAAAGGAGCAAGAAGTAGAAAGCAAAGCATCGATATCAGCGTCATAGTAGTCGGCCATTGCTAGGGAGTTCACTCCGATACTAGGCTAGACAAGATAAGCATCTTCGTCGTTGCCCTTATGTTCCCCTCTCCACCATATCGTTAACGTGAAAAAACTATTTAGTGATTTCGTGTTACAATTTTGGATGTTTCTTGATTCAGAAGTTTTTGAATTACAGCGGCGATATATTTTGTAGAGAATGGAGAAGAAAGTGTCTTCGACACTAATCGCTGTTAATGATACTACGTTACGCGCCAATCTTCTCGGGACAGGCCCACGACTGACGCCAACAGGGAAAATAAGTCATGCCAAGACTCGCGTTTATACGCAACGATATCGCAAAGAATGGGAACAGATGCCGGATTTCAAAGGTATTTGTAAATAAATTCTATCGAAAGGTTAATCTTCTCATTTTATATGCTTTTTCTATGGTCGTATCTACAGCGCGCGCCAAGTCCATTGAAGAACATCAGCTATGGAGTAAGCACGATAGAAAAAGCACGAGGTTTCTTCCGTTTACGAAAGCTGCACTTATTTTTAGAGATACAGTTGCAAAATTTTCTTCCTTTCTCGTATGAATAAAATTTAACCAATAGTCGGAGATCTGTATAATTATAGAGATAAAATTGTTTCTCCTAGTCGTGGTTCCTTTTTATTTTCTACTATATTTTTAGTTACTTCTTATAGTTCTTCTAGAACATTGTAAACATGCATACTTTTTTATTTTTTTTATCTTTATATTATCTATGGAACTATAATATAAATCTTATATAGAGGAGATTATCTATCGTTTCAAATTTTATAAAAGATAGTATTTTTCTAGGTAACGTCATTAGTTATTTTCTAATGTTACTATGTAATTTTTTGAATTATTCGTTTGACCAAAAGTTACATATTCAAAGAAGGACATGAAAATATAAAAAATGTATTAATTGCAATCTTTTTTTTACAGGATGGTTGACGTCTGTAGCATTTCAACCTACACGTGCTTATTGTACATATTGCAAAAAAAATCTTCATGCCCATCGATTATCCCTTTTAAAACATACATGTACAATGAAACATCAACGAGCAGCTTTGTCGTACGAGGCGGAAGAAAAGAAAAATATAGTGAAAGAAAAATGTGAACCTGCTGAAGTGGAAGAAGAAGAAGAAGAAGAAGAAGAAGAGGAAGAAGAAGAAGAAGAAGGAGAAGAAGAAGGAGAAGAAGAAAACAATGTCGTCGAGGTATATATTTGTTAGATATTTTTTATTTATTTAATATAAAGGAAAGATTTTGTATCATATATTTTATATTATATTTAGACTTTGGAGAATACGCAAGTTGAAACGGAAGAAAATGAGGATGAAATTGAATATGTTGTTGAAAGATTAGATGAAATAGATGATGTCGAATTAACTGAAGTCCAAGAGAAACAACAGGAAGAAGAGGGGGAAGAGGAATATGCAGACGTCGAAGAAGATGAACATTTACGTATGCCATCTGATGACGAAGATATCAAGCCTGCATTAAAGAAAGTTAAAATAGAATCCGTAGTGAGTATTGATTAATAATTTAATTAAATATGATTAATAATTAATAATTTAATCGTTTGAGTTATTATATTATTAAAATATGTTAAAATATTGTTGTTTGAAATTTGTTTAGAAATACATGATACATATAGAAATTTTTAAAAGGAAGGTAATACAAATATATGATACATATAGAAATTTTGAAAAGGAAGGCAATACAAATACATGATACATATAGAAATTTTTAAAAGGAAGGCTTTCAGGTACCTGCCAGGGATACTTTAGCACAAGCAATGGCTCATGTTCATGGTGAATTTTTAGAAGAAGTTGATGATCAAGAAAATATACAAATGGAAATGATAGTTGAATCTGAAGAAAATGTAGAGATACGTGAGATACCAAATCTCACTAAGTCTGTAGATAATAATAAAAAAATTAAAGAAGATCGTGAGAATAATAGATCTGTTCGACATAATGTTAAGAATGAAAAAAGATCTGGTGTTAAGATATTGGTATTAATACTGAAATAGCAATAATGTGATTTATTTGATTGTATCTTTTTTGTTTCTTTCTTATTACTCATATATATTTTAGCAAGATGAAACGAAATCTCAAACAGATTCTGGGATAGTTATGGCATGTCCTTTACCATTATTGGGTACAACTTATCAAATAAATTCTTCGGTCGCTGGAACACCTGGTACGATAGGAGTCTTACAACCAATAAATACTCTTCCAATAGCACCTGCACAAAGTAAAACAATTACTTTAACATCAGGTGGCAAAACATTAACTTTAACAGGTGGAACATTTCAACCTGGTACTCAGTATGTACTCAGTAAATTAAAGGGAAAACTACCAACATTAGTAATGGCGGAAAAAAAACCTACTACCACGACTAAGCAGACTGAAGAACCATTAAAGATGGAAAAAAAATCACAAGAACAGTTGGTCACAGCTAGTACCAGTCAGTCATCCTCAAAGAACGTACGTGAAATCAGATATTTCATTTTTAATGTACTAATCTATTTAAACTAAATTGTATATACTTTTTTAGCATGTTGTTTTGAAAAGTCTTAAAACTTCATCAAAGAGACCACGCGTTTCTACTCATGTAATTGATACGAGTAAAGGTATTCCTGTTGGAGGATTACAAGTTAGTCTTTATAAACTTATGGATGGTAGATGGACATTTTTAAATGAAAGGTATTACTTTTTTAATTGTTGCGTATTCGAACGTTTTCTATTATAAACATAATGTAGAAGCTAATATCGAATATTATTATATTGTATATAATGAAAATATATGTTTGCAGCAACACTAATCCGAATGGTCGATGTATAGATTTGCTAGATAATACTAAAGTTAATTTTACTGCTGGTCGATATAAGATGCATTTTGATATCGATAAATATTTCACTCTTAGAAAAATAGAAACTATGTATCCATTTATTGAAATAGTTTTTGATGTCAAAAATCCGGCTGGTCATTATCATATTCCAGTATTGTTAAGCCCATTTGGATACAGCACTTATCGTGGTATTGATAGATGAGTTAATATATGTAATATTGTAAATATATTTCTAATTTTGACTGTATAATGAAGTAATATAAGAAAAAAAATATATACACACATATATATATATATATATATATATATTCGTAGCTAAATAATCTTAGATTTAAAAAAATTTTATATAAAATATCTGTATTTTATCATCTTCAAACATATATAAATAATCCTAATATTAATTATTTGTAAACTAATAATATGGATGATACATAATACTACTTAGATTATTAAGAAAAATGCATCTAAGTTTAATAAAATTATAAGTAGAATAAGGAATAAAGTATAGTTTTAAATGTCAATAATGTTATCAATAAATAAATAAATCTTGTTCGTAATATATATGTCCTATAATTTTATAATACTCTAGAATTCTTTTGTATTTCGACAAGTAAACATCGAAACTCTTCTTTCATACGACTTAACTAAAATAATACAGACTTTAGATTATTTTATATTTATTAAAGTAATGAATGATGTATATGTAGTGTAATTATCAAATATAATATTTTAAAAAATTTTGTATAGTTTGCAATACAAGTTCAATATAAAATAATTTATATTTGATATTCCGATATATGTAAATTTTAAATTCAAAATCGCCTTGCATTTTTTTGCATTTCAACGAGAAAAATATCTTTCTGTGAGAATAAGCTAAATAATTTATACTTTCAATAATTTTATAATTATTTGAACAATCTTTAATATACACATAGTACGATAAACTAATATTTAAACAATAATACATCGCCTAAATATTACATAGTTCGTAATATACATGAAATATAAAATAATTTTAATTTAATATTTTAATACAGTTAAATTATGAACTTGTGAAAAGTGACTTTATCTAATATCAACAAAAATTTTCACTTTGACAAATATTGAATCAATGTTCTTTTGTACTCCAACAAGTGAACATCGAAGCTCTCTCTTTCTAAACGTAACAACTTCAAAATTAATATTTTTCGTAATTTAAGATTTATTTAAACGATATAAAAGTATGCGAAGTTAAATAAATAAATATTTAAACAATAAAAAATTCGATAAAACATTACACAGTTTGGAACACGTGTTAAAAATATCATAATTTTTAATTATTCTCTATTAGATTTAAATTTTAAACTGGCGGTACTTAGCTACGCGTGACGTCAACAAAAATCGAACCTTCGATCGACTTTCACAATTACTCGATCAGTCTTAATCTGTATTCCGACGAGTAAACATAGAAGCTCCATCGGGAAGTGTTTCCTTCAAGTATCAACGAAGAACTAAATCCAATATAATAAATTTCTACAATTTATTTTAATCTAGAATTATATTATAAACAAGCGGTGTTAGCGTACGTATTACAAAAACAAAAGCAAAGCTTTCATCGACGATTATTGGATCAGTCTTCCTTCGTATTTCGACAAGAGAACATAGAAACAAAGACACAAGATACCTTTCCTACAAAGTAGTAACGTAGAATTAAATCAAATATATTATTATATCACACATTTTTTTAATAGTTTATACAATATATTTTCTTTTAAATTTACATTTTGAATTGACGGTAATGGCTACGCATGACGTCAACAAAATGGAATCTTTGATTGACTTTGATAGTTACGCGAGCAGTCTTCCTTCGTATTTCGACGAGTCAACATCGAAGGACCCTCAAGATATCTTTTCTGTAAGTAATAACAAAAAGTAAAAATAATTGTACTCTTATATCATACATTTCTTTAATAATTTATACAGTATATTTTCTTTTGAATTTACATTTTGAATTGGCGGTAATGGCTACGCGTGACGTCAACAAAATGGAATCTTTGATTGACTTTGATAGGTACGCGAGCAGTCTTCCTTCGTATTTCGACGAGTCAACATCGAAGGACCCTCAGGATATCTTTTCTGTGAGTAATAACAAAAAGTAAAAATAATTGTACTCATATATCACACATTTCTTTAATATTTTATACAATATATTTTATTTTAGATTTAAATTTAAAATAACGGTGCTTGTGTACATGTTACAAAAACAAAAGCAGATCTTTCATCGATTGTAACAATTATTGGATCACTCTCACTTTGTATTCCGACGAGTAAACATCGAACGTTCCTCAGGATATTTTTCCTGAAAGTATCAACAAAGACTTTTATTTGAAAATCTCATTGTTATCGTGCGTATTGCAATGATGTAATCGAGTGTTTGTATCGCTAAAAAAAAAAATATATCGCGAAGTAGAAGCAGTGTTTATTCGTTCGTGTTTCGCGATTTAAATAACACGTGAATTTTCATCGACTGCGTGCAATGCAGTTGTTAGAGTCAGTGTTTGTTCGTAAAGTATCTTGCATTTTTAACAGTCGCATAGACTGTATTTATAAAAGATAATAAATTTTCGCGAAATAAATTCAGTGATCGTTCGTTAATAAATAACTATCGCGAATTAGAGTCAGTGCATCATTGAAGAGGATCTTCAATCCATCGTCCATAATTGATCAACCAATTACGAATCATCCATCCTCAATTTCGATCTAAATCGTGGACGAGTGTTTTGGAGCCATCGCAGAACTTCTTAATTAGTAAGTAAATTTTTTAATTCCTCCGATCGCTCGATCATGTCGAGGACGAAAGATCCGAATCGGCACGAGTAATTTGATCGTAATTAATAAGTAGAAGAACATTGAGTGACCACGAGTAAATTTCTTCGGAGATTTACTCGTGAATGAATTTTCTTATTTTTCATTTATTTACTAGATCAGGATAGAATCTTCTTGTTCAATCGCGTTAATTGTTACTATTTGTAATATTAAATATTTCAATACGTTTTTAAATATGTTCTCTCGCGAAAATAATAAAGAATCGATATTAACGAGTTGTAATAAATAATGAAGAAGAAGATATTCGCGATGGACTATCGTCTCTGAATTACAAGCGAAATTGTATTATTTATTTTCTAATAATTAGAATAATCGCTTGTAAGAAGAAACGTTTACAGATTTTTCGTTACATTTCTAAATAAAATAAACGATTTTATTGATAAAAGAAAAGTTTTAATAAAGACATTACTTTTGCAAAAAAAGAAAAAAAGTCGAGTAGAGTCATTCGAAGAAGCAACTAGAGGGCAACTATTAGGTTATTGAGTTATATTTTAATTTTACTATGTCACTCAAAATGCTCATATAATGATAATAATGTAGATTTAAGAAATTGACACGTCGTAACATTCCGTCTCCGATTCCACATTGTAATGTACACGCGAATAGAATTATCACATATTTTACGCATTTTTATTATTAAAATCGAATAATAAATTTTTCGCGGTTTTTTTTATCGAAGTTCAGTTGAACTCATAATTTTATTTTTATAAAGTCAAATTCTGTCTGCCACACGTTACGGGAAAAAAATATTTGTTTGGATTAGGAACAAGAATTTTTCATTTTCCTTGTTTCTTCTCTCGTATTTCGAAATGTGGTTTTTAGAGTTAAAATCTTCGATAGCTCGTGGGTCCCTAGATGCAGCAACCTCCACGTGGTGGGACCTGGGTCGGTAGTATTTGAAATATATAAAAATTTTAATCTAAATTGTGTAATGCAAGTACTACCGGGCGAATGGCTGCATATTTCTGTACGTTTCCAATATTTTTTCTTTTCATTTCTAATTAAATGCTTACATCTTACATTATTAATCTTACAGAAACGCACAGAAAACTTTTTAAACAAATTATTTATTTCCAGTTATAAAGAAGATAACATTTTTCAATAACAAAATAATCAAAAATTTTCAACACAATAAAATAATCTCGTGTAAAAAATCTTTATCCTTCAAATAAATCCTTGGTCACTAAAATCGGATTAAACTTACATAGAGAATTCATGACATAAACTTTTGTGAACGTATAGGGTTTTATAGGTTTTTTCGCTATTAAGATTGCAAAGATATATAA
Source organism: Vespula pensylvanica (assembly GCF_014466175.1). NCBI lineage: Eukaryota > Metazoa > Arthropoda > Insecta > Hymenoptera > Vespidae > Vespula > Vespula pensylvanica. Next base: position 6,106,035 of record NC_057693.1, read on the forward strand.
CAAATAATCAATAATATCTATATAAAATCGAAATTAATGTAAAGTGAAACGTAGCCTTTGAAACGTTTATTTTCTTAGATATTCTCTAGCCTAATTGCAGATGATTCTAACAAAATTATTCATTTTTTAAAATTCATGTTTATCATTTTTATTTAAATTTTGAAGAATAGAAATAGGAAAAATATCAAAAAACGAATAATATTTGAAACAATAATTTCTTGATAGAATAATGCGATCGAATGAATTGAAAAAGAATTATATAACCTGCAAAAAATAACTTGTGAAATACGTAAACTATCAGTATTATATTTGATATATCTAGTATTTTTCTTTTTTTTTTTTAACCTTTTTTAGGTATAAAATTCATAAAATTTCGAAATAAAAAAAAAGTTAGAAATTTGATATTACTTTCGAATCTATTCTGATGTAATGTTTGAAATAATATTTGAAATAAAATAGATATCATAGTGAATATCAGATCGGTTATTAATTACGATTACAATAATAGCGAAATTGATACTATTGAAAACTTAATATAACAAAAGTGAATAATTAATTATTACTAAAATTGTCAATTATATTTACTATAAAATTATTTCTTTTTTTTATATCATTTTTTCCAATGTGTTTAAAATTCTGGAATTCTAACATGTTATTATATGATAAAACTTTGTAACATCACAAAATGTAATGTATAATTTTTTTATTCATATTAATAAATTTTAATTTCTAGTTCCAATAAATAGGATCTATATCTATCTTTCCAATAAACACGCTTAATGTTATTTAGGTTAGGTCAAAATATGATCATATAAAGTAAATTTAATATGTTCTATTATTTTTTAATTAAATTTAAATCATTTATCAAAAATTAGCAAATTCATATATTCGTAGAAACGCACTTTCACTTATATAGCTCAACAAGAAGAGAGATACGCATTTGATTTATCAACGTGTTATTTAAATATAACCACAATTATCGTTCTGTAAACATTAAACAATTTCTGTTATATAAAGTATACATACTATTGTTCAAGATTTGAAAAAGTCATTCTGTGAAAATACCTTAAAACTTGCATTTATAAAAATGCATGAAAATCAATTGAATATAAATGGAAAGAAAATTTTGGTAACTGGATTTGGACCATTTGATAACCATATTATTAATGCAAGTTGGGAAGCTGTGAAAGAATTGTCTAAATTGTGGCCTCAATCAGAATTATGTAACACTCAATTAATTACGAAACAAATACCTGTATCTTATGAATATGTATCCACACAAATATCCAAATTATGGCAGGAATATAATCCTATAGTATGTAACTATCATATCATATGTATCTAACTCTTCTAATAATTCATTAATTAAATCATAGTTAAATTAATACATACAATAATTAATTGTTAGTTCTTTGTTTAGATTGTTATACATGTAGGTGTCTCTTACAAAGCAAGTTGCTTAACCATAGAACATATTGCTCACAGTACAGGCTATGTGAGACCGGATATAGATGGTAAATGTCCTAATGAAATATGTACTGTTTGTCAAATTTTAAAAACAGACATAAATGTTAATAAACTTTGTGATAGTATTAATGAGAACTCAAAAGAAAGTGGATGCAAAGCTTGCATTTCTCATGATGCTGGAAGATATTTATGCGAATATATATTTTATCAATCATTGAATATCGGAACGCAAAAAACATTATTTGTTCATGTTCCTGATCTTCATGTATATTCTAGCATGCAAACTAGCAAGGGTTTATATGATATTATATATTTTCTGGTTAAAAACTTAAATGATGATTAAAAACATAACGAGCATTATAGTAAAAAATGTAAAATTTTACTATTATCTTATAAAAAACAATGATACTTAATATCTAATATTTTTATCCTTAACATTTAATATAAATACAATATTGCAAATGCATATTTTTGTCACTTTATGAACCTTCCTGTTGAAATTTTGTTCGTGTCGGTGGAATATTATATCTGAGTTCGAGAAATTCAGGTTTTCGTAACATTGCAGCGACGTGTCCTAATTGTATTGTACAGTCTGGATTTAAATTTGGTGGTAACAATGTACACTCTCGTTCCAGTATACACGCTAAACCTTCTAACAATTCCACAAATCCCATGGAGGCTGCTGCTCTGCGCAACCTGTTTACTTCCTATTAAAAAGAAGCATAGAATTGTTCAAATATTTGTCAAAAAATAAAGAGATGATATCTGAAACGTACTTTGTAAAAATTTTGTGTTTTTTCTGGCAATTTTCTTGCATGTCTTAATATTTTTTGAATATCAGATTGCAATCCCACTTGTCGAATCCATGATGGTGCATTTTGTGTATAACTTCTCTTTTCAGTAGGTCTAACAGGAAAAGAAACTTGTGCACCTTGAGCTGTATCAATTGGACCTAAATTATTGAAATTACCTAACCATGGTACAATATCAGGTCCTGGTTCTAGAACCGTTAACATTAAATTTGACTTCTTTTTTGTATCTGCCCATGAATAAATAAAGCCAAACCATTCATTATTCAATAAACATAGAGCTGCCATATTTTCTACCTATAAACAATTGTCTTATTAAAATATTTTTTTGTTAGAGAAAAAATCTATTTAATTTAGAAATAAAGAACCTTTAAAGCTCCATGTAATAATACACAAAAAGATGGAATTTTGCCTTCATCTCCATTTTCATCAGTATCTGAATCTTCTTCCAACGATATACCTTGCATATTTGCATTTTTTTCAGTAGGCAATGGTAAGACTAAATGTCTTGATATGGCATTAGGACTACCAACATCTGCTACTGATATAAATCCACAAATTTCAATATTTTTTGATATCATTAAACCGGGTATCAGTTCAAAATCTGTTTTCTTTGTATATGGCTAAAAAAAAAAATAACTACATATTATTAAAAATTTTAGTTAAAAATAATTATACACAAAACAAAGCAGTTTAATTTTCACAAATGTTATTAACAAACAAATTACCATAGGAGGTGGAGATAGAAGAATACGTGACCCTAAATAGCCACATTTTAAGTAACCTTGAAAAGACACATAATTTGTTTCTGCTAGTTTTTGAAAACATATTGCAACAGAATGTTTTGTGAGAGGAGAATCTGGTACTAATATAATGCTTTCATATCCAGCTAGATCAATTAGACGTTGGTAAAGAGGTAAACCTACAGACAAACTTGGATCTAAAATAATATATACATATAAATACAAATGAGTAAGTGTATATAAGATAAATGTATTGTTAAATATATAAAATTATAAGTAAATATTACCTTGCGATGGTGCAATACAAACGACACTTAATTTTCCTGGATATGGAAAAGGTAATGGGAAAGGATTTATATCTCTTGTTATATTTAAGGAATTTAATGAATCTCCCAAAGACATTGGTCCAATTCCAGGATTACCATCTGTTATTAAAACTACTTGGCAGGCTGTAGTATTGCCCCATTCTGCTATGATCACATTGTTAACACCATGTAAAGCTGTTTCGATACAAGTCTTGTCACATTCCTCTATATTTTGTAACTTTGCACGTATACTGTCATAGTCACGAGTAAATGGACATATAACTTCATAAAGCGATGAAAATAATACCTAGAATAAAATTTCACTTTGCAACAACCAATTGTCTCATTAAGAAACTTAAATAAATCACAGGATATATTTATTAATTTTTACCAAAGAAACGAATTCTAATTTAGAATTAGTTTGTAAATAATGTAATAAGGCATTTATTCCATGAATTGCTAAATGATGCCTCGTTAATTGTTCACTTTGAGAATTATCACTACTTCCTACACTTCCAACTGTTGCAGGGCGTCTCATTGACAAAGAAACATCTAATGCTATGACTGTTGGCATTTTAATAGCTTCATTTAATACTTCAATTAATATACATTTGATCTTTCAATATTGTTCTTTTCACTTGTTGCATGAAGCAAAATTTATTTTTTTTATAGGTTAAGTATATAGAGCGTGTAGATATATATGCATATACATCCACACATATATATATATATATATATAAACACAGCTGAAAGCCAACTGCACGTATACGTATATAGTATTTATCTATATCAAGAAAATAATATCTTTGCATAATATTACATTATCCATTTGTTATTTATAAAATAAATCTTTTATACGAATATTTTGATATTCAGCAAAATATTTCAGGATTTAGCAAACAAAATAGTTAGAATAATTCAAGCACAAATCTGTTCAGATTTAACGATACTTTCCTCGCTTATAGTTCTTTAAATAAACGCTCTATTTTATTCATAGCATATCGAAAGATATATATCGTTTTAAAGAATAACAAAATTAATAAAACAATAACACATTTCTGTGTGAACTATATTCGATTTAACAGTGTAATCGTAATACTGAATCTTATGTGTCAGTGAATTGTATTTTAATAATACTCTGTTTAATATGAAATACACATTCATATATAATCTTACAAAAGATTATTAGAGAATTAGAAATTTGTATAGTGCATTTTATAGGAATATTATTTGTCGATAGAAATAATCGTTTAAAAATTCATTTATATATGTTGAATCACAACGTACGTACAACTATTAGATTAGTTGTAAACACTTTTCGAATTCATGAAGGAAATAGTAATAATCTGATTTATGGGAAATGTTATAGACCATTCAAACCGATGGTTTTGCAATTTTTAGAAGAAACATTAAAGAATAATTTGCATTCTAAAGAAACTTTATCAAATATATCCAAAAATGGGATAAATAATAGTGTATCTAGGACTACTACAGACGACAAAAGACATAATACATCTTTAGTAGATTTACAAAAAATTCAGAAAAAAGAGATGTTAAATGCATTAATAAATTTTATGTATCAACAGCCCATATATGTATTGGTCCATGAAATAAATGATATTGATATAAAATTTTGTAACCTTTTAGAGGTTATGTCATACTGCGATATTTTTAAATTATTATTATTTTTAACTAAGACTATACCTTATAAAATTATGGAATTGAATTTCTATATTAAAGCTATGGAATTATTACGTGAAGGAATATCGTATAATATTTTTGATAAAGATGAAATCATATTCTGTCTCTACTTCTTTGGTTTAAGAAAAGAGAATGCAGTAAAAGATGTACAAATGACTTGGAAATATCTGGAATTTGAAGAGTTATCGTTATTTGAAAAATGCATTGTATCAGAAACATTATTTAAATGCGGAATTAAATTAACACAACCACAAATAGAAAATGTTGAGAAGTTAATAGAAAGCGAAGCTAAATTTTTGATTAATAATTTAAATCTACTTGTACCTTTATGCAAAGTGGTACGACATGCTGGTACTACACAAAATTTTTTTCCAAGTAATTTAAGCAAAGAAATAATTAACTGTAATAATAAATATCACATGATACCAGCAGTGCATATTTTAAAATTATATTCACATATGTACTTTGCGGAACCTAAAGTATTACAACGGCTAGTCACTGATATAATAGATAATATATCATCGATAAACAAAACATTTAAAGATAAATCAGATCTCTATAAGAAACAAATCTATAAATCTAAATACATAGATGGATTTTTATGGAGCATTTGTATATTAAATTACAAATTAACAGATGTACAATTCCTGGAAGTTAAAAATTATGTTGATAACATACAATCTGTTATGTTTGATGAACCAAAGGAATTATTACGTATATTGTTGTCATTATGGATTCTTGGATATCAAGCAGAATTTGTATGTTATGCATTAATCATTTATAATGTCTATATTTCACACAAATATCTTATATATAAATATATTTTAGATGATACAGGAATGTATTAAAAGAGATATTTTCCTGCAAGCATATAATAACAAATTTTGGAAAATAAGAACTAGTTTATATTTATTACTTCATACTATTCAAATTGAATCTCCAAATATTAAATTGCCTACTGATTTGTTTACTGACGTATATGTAGCTTTGAAGATACAAAAATCTTTAAAAACTATCTGTACAATTGTAAGTGGATTTTCCAAACAAATGAAACTTCAAAATGTTATTATCAATTCTCCTGCAAAAGGAATTTATATTGCAGGTGTTAGTTTTGATCATTCAACTTTAGGGTAATAATTTCTACTAATAAATAAATTTTTAAATTGAAATATATATAAAATTGTATATGTATGTGTTGCTATATTATTTCTAACTTTTACAGATCTTTTCATATCGATTTGTTAAATGACACCACGTGTTTACGATATTCGAAAATTCCACATGGTCTTATGAATTTAAAACTTAGATTGATCAAACAGCTTGGTTATCAGTCTATACTAGTTAATACATAATTATATTTTATATATGAAATATAATATCAGTAAAGAATATATTTTTACATCATATTTTTTATTTTGCAGATCGATGAAGATGATCTTAAGGATACAATTACTACTTTTAAATATATTGAAAAATGCTTGGATGAAATACTATATTCTAAGTAATAAATATTTTATACTTATAAGAAAAAAAATTGTGTATTTATATACATATCACATTTCATTTCAGTTCTCAATTTAAAAGACAACAAATACTAATTTCGTTCCATAAAAATTATGTAAGTTGGATCTAATAAAATAATAGTATAATATCTAGGCTTTTTACATAAAATTCGAGAGGTCTCATAAATAATCTTACATTAGTTTCACAAGATAGAATAATATTTAAATATAGAGAGATCCATCTGCTGGTCCTAAATATCTCATAGAAATCAATATTACATCAATCAAAGTCCATACACCAAGTCCTCCAAAACTAAATAATTTGCCAATACCTTCTTGCCAATGTCCCAAATAGAATCTGTTTTGTTATTAAATATAATAGTTAGTTTAGAATTATCTATGTTTATAATATTTCATTATATTGCTAAATTAGAAGTTTTAAAGTTACCTATCTGCACCAAAACCTCCTAAAGTAATGCTCAGTATCAAGGCGGTAGACCATCTGTATCCTACTGTCCAGTTGCATCGTAAATTTTTCATAAATTTCCTTTTTCCCAAACACAATATATAACCATTGACTGTACAATTTGTTCTAAAAAAGAAATATATATTTGGAACAAATGCTTAAACTACTTAATCATCTTCTTATTTTAATCTAAGGTAACCTGTAATATTGTTGAGGCGATGCTACAGAACTGCAGGAATTTTTTAGATGACATTGATGTTCCCAAGGTTCAGTTTGATAACAATAACGACATATGTATTCTTTTTGAAAGTTCTGTTCACCCTAATTACAAAGAATATTAAAAATGAGATTATAGTTAAATAAACTTGTAGAATAGTCTACTATTTGATACATACTATACAATCAACGTTTTCTAGTACAGTACAATTTGCAACATAAATTGCTCCGTACACACAATTGGTATTTAAATTACATTTTAAACATTCTACTCTTAACTCGGAACACAGTATTCCAGCTGGACACAAGCCTGACATTTCTTCCTACGGTGATGCATATAATTATAAATTATATATTTATACTTTTTAACAATTATGTATACTTGAATAGACATGTATATGTATATAGGATAAAATTTACCTTTTTACTACTATAAGCAGGCGTAGAATTTGCATTAGATTCTTTTAACGCATAACTTATTATACGATCTGTAATATCAAATAACATACGAAGGAACTGTTTTACAACTTAACTAAACTACAAACATTATATCCAATTATTATATTAAAATAGATCATTTCTTAAAAAACGATTATTAATAATAATAAAAAATATGCACGAAATTTACCATTACCATAACACATATGTACTTCCCTAATAATATGTGATAAAAGTGCAAAAAAAATTAAAATAACGTTTTTTGAATTAACACGAATTACTTTCATTCTCAAAAAAAGAATATTTTACTTTCGCAACGTATTATAGACCAACAAATTTGTAGATATTGAATTTATTTGTACACATATCATAACGTTGTTTGGTTTAGGTCGACCTATCTCGAAGTATTCATAAACAGAGGTTAGTCAAATGAAGAGGATGAAAAAAATGGAACTTATGCAATATATTTTAATTTAATATATAAAAGAATTACATCTCGTTAATACTAAATATAGGCAATTAATAAGTTACGATATTCTATACATTATCTTATTTACATTTAAGATAATATAATAAGTATATAAAGTATAACTTGAATATAGCGTGATCATTGCAGTTTAGTAGACGTAAGCTGATTGGACATTGGTTTATCATACAAGAAAGAATTAGCCAATCATTGTTAAGAAAATATTATTTGAGTTCTAATGTATCCAATCACAACAGAATTTTGCCTATTCCGTTATTAATGACCTTGCTGTACGATTGAATGTACTTAGTTTCATACAGTTGCTTTGTTTTGGCACTGACTGAACTAACTACACGTTTGACCTTAGCTACAAACTCTTCTAACTAGAAGTCTGTGATCTTGGTAGGAGTCGATATTATTACATCTGTACGCGTGTGTGCGAAATGTATTGTTACTGACATATATATATTTTTTCATATCCATATGTTGGTAAGCTAGAAAATAATGTATGACACGAGGAATGCCAAACGAATGACAGTAGGACTAACGAAGGTTATGTTATTACATAGTTTTCATCTTATTCATTTATTTCTTGAGTCTGTACTCGTAATGTAGAATTTTTTTCAACATAGAGATATAAGAATTTTGCAAAAAGTGGGACAAGATGGAGACAAGGCCTTTTTTTCTGGATGGCTCATGAAATCAAAGTTGCCATATTTGGCATTTTACACATCGTACGATCTTTACACATTTGAGCATTCACACTATAACCTTACAAGGAAAATATTGTGTTATTTATTGATATTCCTGTGCTTATATATATTATATATATACATATATATCTGTGTGTGTGCGTGTGTATATATATACACATATCTATATATATGTGTGTATATATAATATACACATTTATATATATATATGAAAAGTGATGTGATATGTCTCTCTTTTAACTTATACAATTTCGTATTAATATTTTCATTAAAAGAGATATTCATGTACATATATTTCTACTACTTTTGTTTACATCTATAATTTAGTAAAATAAATGTGTAGAAAAGGGATATTGAAGAAGTTATTTAAATTGAAGAAACAGTAAGCTTTTGTCTTTTTCCATAAGATTTAAATTTCAGAAAATCTGTTACAGTTGGCAGAGATTTTATCATTATTTTTGGGCTACAGCTAAGGAAACTTGGATTAATTACAACAGTTAAAACTAACCCAATATTTTGTTTAAAATTTCATCCTTTGTGTTTCAGTTATTTTATTATCATCTTGAGAATAGAAAATTATAGAAATGTTTTTAGTGCATTTTAGAAATGTTTTAAAAAATTCATTTCATTTTTAGAGTCAAATATTATTAAATTATAAAGAATTGTCTGTTATTTTTATATGTTATTTTCTTCTGATAAAGGAATAATGTGTAATATTAATATTTAATTATTAAATTTACGAGTATCACTGTTAACTCTATATAATCGATTATTTTGATTTGCAGAAAAATTAACATTTCAGTATGTATTAAATAAATATGTATATTATATAGGCGTAAAAAGAAAATGAAGATGAAACGAAGTAAATCATTATCACCAGAACCCTCTAGTAGTGGAGAATCGAAAAGAATAAAATACGAAGAGTCACATCCACATTTGCTTGATTTTTGTGATGATATTCTGTTGAATATATTGAAATATTTAAACCCTCAAGATCTTATGGCATTGAGCTTGTAAGTTGATGCAAATAATGATATACTTTTTATTGGTTATAAAAAGTATATTATTTTATTTCAATCAAATATAGATGTAGTCAACGTTTGGCACAAGTTACACGAGATAGAACCTTATGGAGAAAAGTGGATTTTCGTACAATTCCTATGCCTCTGAATGATCTAGAAAAATATACAAAATTCTTTCAACCAATGACAACTAATGTAGCGATGCGTGGTGATTTACATTCCAACAAGTGTTTAGGACTGACACCAAAATTTTTTGATACCATAAACACACATTGTGGTCAGCTAAAGGAGTTAGTTATAGAAGATTATTATATAGATGGTGATGAGGTAAATATAGATGATGGGTATTTTACATATATATATATATATATATGTACCGAACTGCAGTATTAACTTGTATATTTATAGGTTGAGATAACTGATTTTCCAAGAACAATTGAGAAACTTTCATTGAAAGGATGTGAGATGGGTCATTTGCAAAGCAATAAGTCATACTTCTTTAAAATTGACCTTCATATGCCTAATTTAACAGTAAGATCATATTTACTTTTACATAAATATATATTTTGAAAATAATTTATTTGATTTTTTTTTTTTTTTCATTGAAAAAGTTTTTTATTTATCTGTTACATTTGATATTTTTTTTAATATATAACATGTTACATATATGTATTTATTTTTAGTGTTTAATTTTAAGTAATTGTCAATGGTTCATGCCACATTCTCTATTAGTAATTAGTAAAATATCAAAACTTAAAGAACTCAGATTGAATTCTTGTCATCGTTTGGGTGAATGCGTGGCTTATGCCAGTTTGGCAACCAGATTTGGATTTAAAACATTAGAGGTATTTTTTATATTTTTTTTATATAATGATAATGTCTATTCTATAATATATTTCTACATGAGTAATAAATTTTTGTTAAATAATTAAGACTTTAGATTTACGAGATACTGCGCTTGGAGATAGTGAAGTTAGTTGCTTTAGTAGTACTAAAACTCTAACGCATTTATATTTGGAATGTCCAGCAGTTTTAAGAAACACTGATGCAGGAAATTTTCGGCGACCTGTATTTGAAGATGGAAATATTGTTCAAGTGAGATATTTTTTTGATTTGTGAAATTTAATATTATTTGATTTTTTCTAATTAGATTATGAGATATTAATGTTTCTATCTTATTCAGTTTTTAGTCGAAGGTAATTGGGAAAATTATGGATTTCAAAGACGTTTAATCTCAGATAGAGCAATTCGTGCCATAGGGAGTATTGCTAGAAGAGTAATTCATACTTCTCCGCATGGGATTATATTTCTAGAAGAAGAAAATCAAATATTTAATAATCCTCTTCTTAAAACATTAGTCGTTAGGTAGGTAAATTGATACGGTTGGTAATAAAATTATTTTTAATGATTAAAAAAAATATAAATTTACATGTCCTGAGTACGTGTCTGTTTCAGGAATTATCCACGGGTTACAAATTCTAGTCTTGTTTATTTGGCAGAACATGTATTAAGTTTAGAGCATCTTGATGTGACTGGTACATCTGTTACAAGAGAAGGTGTTCAAAAATTCAAATCAAAGAGACCTAATGTAAAGATTGTTTCTTCATTCGAGGATACGTAGTTACTCTTCATATGTTTAAGCATTTGTTGTGTATGAGTGTTTGATGTTTTGTATCATTATTATAGCTTCAAGCGTTTAATTTTCTGTCTACAAAAAAGGATGATACTGCAAAACTGGTTGGTAATGTATTTACAGAATCGAGAATACTTTCCTAATTATGTAAATATATTTTCTCTTACAGCTAAAGAAATGTATTTGAATCTTATAAGAGTACATATAATAATTTTAAGTAGGCGATATTAAAAATTTATATCTTTATTATTATTATTATTATTATTATTATTATTATTATTATTATTATTATTATTATTATTATTATTATTATTATTATTATCATCAGATTTATATGAAAGAATGATTCATATAATTCCTTTTTTATTTCTCATATTTTAAAAATTTATTGTGTATATATAAATATAGATTAAGCTGTGCACACAATCCCTATTGTAATAAGCATTTTAAAAAAAAATATCATGTTAATAATATAGAAGAATTTTGATGAGTTGTAGGACAATATTATCCATTTAAATATTTCAATAATGCAAGAAGCGCGGGAACGTTAAGAATAATAGTAATTTGTGTTTATACTCGAAATATCACTTTATTGGGGATTAAAAAAGAAATGATAATTATTAATTGGATAATGATAGAAAAATAAAAAAAATTCAGATCTCATTTAGCACTATAGATTA
>NC_057693.1:6118295-6121307 GCF_014466175.1 Vespula pensylvanica
ATACATTTTGTATTATTTAATTTTCGTTCATTTTAATATTAATGGAACTGTTGATTTTTAAATTAAAGAATATAGGTTTATTACTATTTATATTCATACATTTTAGAAATTTTTGTTAACAATTAAAAAATAATACAAAATTACGCGTGTTGAGTATAAATTTGTTTTAGGAATTTCCTATAAATTACAAATTTGAATTTTATAAGAATACATATAATAAGAGTACATGTAATAATTTCAAGTAGGCGATATTAAAAATTTATATCTTTATTATATCTTTATTATCTTTATTTATTAGATTTATATGAAAAAATGGTTCATATAATTTTTTTTCATCTCATATTTTTAAAATTGATTGCGTATATATAAATATAGATTAAACTATGCACACAATTCGTATTGTAATAAGTCTTTAAAAAAAAAATACCATGTTCATAACATAGAAGAATTTTGATGAGTGTAAGACAATATTATCGATTTAAATATTTGAATAATGCAGGAAGCGTGGGAACGTTAAGGGTAATAATAATTTGTGTTTATACTCGAAATATCATTTTATTAGGGATTAAAAAAGAAACGATAATTATTAATGGGATAATGATAAAAAAATAAAAGAAAAGTGAGATCGCATTTAATACTGTAGATGAAGATAATTTTATATGTAAAGTATTCATAAATATTATGATTTTTATATAATAATAAAATGTGTGTCATAATAATAATGATTAACATGTAATAAATTTTGAGATAATTAATAAATTAAAGTTAATTACTAAATCACTATAATAAATTGTATATGTTACAACATATCCATATATATATATATATATATATATATATATATATATATACATATATTAAAAATAAATGTACATCTTAAATAGTATTGCATGTATATGTTAATTTGTACAAATAAATTAATCAGTTTACAAATAGATAATAAATAATTAATGTTGAAATATTCATTGGACTTTAATCATCATAAAATGCAATATAGAGTTCGTTGTAACTTTACGGAGAACAGAATGATTTTCTGTTCTTGATACGATTTTATCAAATATTTTGATATATTTGTATGCGGAGAAGATAACTTAAACATGTTATTTCACCGTTATTGAGATAAAGAAAATACGATAAAACTGAGCATACTGCAAATCATCATGACTCCACTTGTTTCAATAATCTTGAACTTTTAGTGTCATATATGCTGAATCTCAGAACAGAACCTTCAGTATCATGAATGATTCTGGAGAAATTACATTGTTGAACGTTAGTGCGTGATTTTATTTAATTGGTTTCAAGAAACTATTACGATTAGGTTGATTTTAATCGTAAGAAGAATTTTTTATTATTTTACGAATCGATTTAGAAAGTTTTTTTTTTTTTTTTTTAAATTTGAAAGCATAGATAGATTTATTAATGCCATTACTGTGAATAATACGGTATCGCGTCCAATGACATAAGTTTATTTGCGAACCATACTACTATATATTCACATAAGAAATTAAAAGGTTTTTTAATTGTATTTATATACTTTTTTTTTTTATAGATCCTCATAGTGGCTTTTCGATTTCTTTGAAAAATCAATAAAAATTGAAATGGCTACAACTTTCGAAATATTCTGCACAGTTGTTGCAGTTACCTTGGCATTGTATTACTATCTAACATCAACTTTCAATTTTTGGAAAGAACGAGGTGTAGCCGGTCCAAGGCCATATCCAATTGTAGGAAATATCGCAAGAACGATATTAGGAAAAATATCTATGGGAGATTATTTGAAAGAACTTTATGACAAACCTGAGTTTAAAAACGAACCATTGATTGGCATATTTACAAGGAGAACTCCTATCCTGATCGTAAAAGATCCTGAAATGATTAAAGACGTTCTCATAAAAGATTTTTCGAAGATTTCGGATCGTGGAATTACAGTATTCGAAAAGGTATTAATATATGTACATATATATATATATATATGTATATGTATATATATATATATATATATATATATATATTTCATTTTTCTTCACAAGAGCAATAATGTATTCGAATTATTTTCTTTTCTTTATTATTTTCGTCTAATCCTCTTGTCGTACGACCTAAAATGAAATATCTTGATATGGTTAAGGAATTATTAATTTATGAGGTATTTAAAAAAATTTTCGTGAATATGTATATGATATAGTATCTTAAATCATTCGCGTTTTTTCTTTAATATTATTTTCCAATTTCAAACAAAAGAGAAAAGATATAAATAAATCACTTTATATGTAAATACATAATAATATTTCTCAATTATTATTAACATTTTTTTTTTTTAGGTAGAACCATTATCGCAACATCTTTTTAGTTTGGAACCAAAAAGATGGCGACCATTAAGAGTGAAACTTTCTCCAATTTTCACTTCGGGTAAATTAAAGGAGATGTTTAATTTAATATTAGAATGCGGCAATCATTTTGAAAATTATATAGAAAAACTTGTGGCAAAAGACGAACCGATCGAGTGTCGTGAATTAACAGCAAAATTTACTACGGATGTTATCGGTAGTTGTGCGTTCGGATTAGAAATGAATTCGATCGGCGATGAAGACAGTGAATTTCGTAAAATGGGACGATCGATCTTCGAAGTTAATTTTCTAAATGTATTAAGAAATAAACTTAGAAATGCGGTACCAAATGCTTACAAATTTATCGGCTATATTCTTCGACGAGATAAAGTTACGAAATTCTTCCAAGAATTGGTAGTAAATACTATAAATTATAGGAAAGAACACGGTATCGTGAGAAACGATTTCATTAATCTTCTTATGAAATTGAAAGACGATCCAGAAATATTAAAGGGAATTGGTACGTATTTATATACGTGTTTGTATCCTTCGAATCATTTATTTCGTTTAGAAGAAGTTCTTCGCTTGAGAAAGACAGAGGAGATAATTATTTATTAATATTATAAATAATTTTTATTGTAATTTAGAATTTACGGATGATCTTCTCGCTGCACAAGTCTTTGTATTT
>NC_057693.1:6121407-6123009 GCF_014466175.1 Vespula pensylvanica
GATAATGATAGAAAAATAAAAAAAATTCAGATCTCATTTAGCACTATAGATTAAGATAATTTTATATGTAAAGTATTCATAAATATTATGATTTTTGTGTAACAATGAAATGTGTGTGTCACAATAATAATGATTAATATATACTAAATTTTGATAATATGCGATAATTATTAAATCACTATAATAAATTGTAAATATCACAACATATTCATATATATGGATGTTATAAATAAATTACAAAAATAAATATACATCTTAAACAGTAATGCGCGTATCTAATAATTTTTTTACGAAATTTATCAGATTTAAACTGGATTAATAAATAATTAGTATTGAAATATTCATTGGACTTTAATCATTATATAATATACTATGGGTTTCATTGTAGCTTCATAAGAAAAAGAATAAATTTGAATATTTGATAAGATTTTATCATGTAATTAAATGTTTTGATGTTTCCATACACAGACAAGGGACTCTATGTTAAATGGTTAGTGAGATAAATAGAATATGATAAAACTGGTTTTACTGCAAATCATCGTGACTCGACCAGTTGTAATAATCTTGAATCTTGCAGCGTTGTACCGTACAATATGGTGCATCTCGGAACAGAGCCATCAGTACTACGAATGATTCACGAGAAATTACGTCGTTGAATGTGACTGAGTGACTATAGTTAATTCGCGTAGGAGAAACTAAGTTGCTTCTAATCGTAAGAATTATTTTATCATTTTACGAATCAATTGAGAAACTTTTTTATTGTTTAAAACTTTGAAAGAATTGGTAAAACAAATTTATTTATTTAGAATATATGCAGCTGCAGTAAATAATACAGTATCGCGTCGGATGAAAATGTTTCAAGGAGATTGTAAGTTTATTCATGACACGTAACTTTATATATTTACATAAACAATTAAATCAGTTTTCGAATGTGTTTATATATGTGTATTTTTCTTTTTTTTTTATAGATCCTCATTCCCTTTTGTTTGCTACGAAAAATTAATAAAAATTGAAATGGCTACAACTTTCGAAATATTCTGCACAGTTGTTGCAGTTACCTTGGCATTGTATTACTATCTAACGTCAACTTTCAATTTTTGGAAAGATCGAGGTGTAGCCGGTCCAAGGCCATATCCACTTGTAGGAAATATCGCAAGAACGATGTTAGGAAAAATTTCTATGGGAGATTATTTGAAAGAACTTTATGACAAACCTGAGTTTAAAAACGAACCATTGATTGGCATATTTACAAGGAGAACTCCTATCCTGATCGTAAAAGATCCTGAAATGATTAAAGACGTCCTTATAAAAGATTTTTCGAAGATTTCAGATCGTGGAATTACAGTATTCGAAAAGGTATTAATATATGTACATATATATATATATATATACATATATATATATACTTACATATATATATATATATACATATATATATATATATCGCAGTACATAGATAATAGTATACGAGATGATTCGTGGAATTGTAATAATTAAAAGACCTAATTGATCGAATGAAATAAGAAAAAAATGGTACAAGGTGGACTGCATATTCACGATCATGTTTCCTTTTTCTTCACAAGAGCAATAATGTATTCGAAT